>NW_019396062.1:0-4372 GCF_000591075.1 Eurytemora carolleeae | reverse complement strand
TATATATATATATATATAGTAATTATAAAATTTGAATTCGTGGCAAGATTCCTTATCTATATCATATACATGTATGCAAGGCTACGGAATGTGTATACTTATATTTATGATTCCCTGAAACTGTAAACTTGTTTTTTTTCTATGCTAAATCATTCAGCCATTTAAAGACAACATATAAAGCAGAAGACTTAAAATAAATTTTTGGTCGTCCCCACAGGTCGTCTTTACATTATCATTCTTTGTAGGTAACCCTGTAAATGTGTTATCTATTATGTTAGGATATCCTATATTATAATTACTTATAAATGAAGCGTGAATAACCAACTAGATCTATTGGACCTGCAGGGGGAGGGGGGCGCTGCCCCTCCCACCCCTCTCAATTTTCTTACTTTACATAATGAAATTAAAACCAGAAAAACTGTTGAAATAATTTTTCACTTGTAAATCATAAGAAATACTTGCGGTTTGATTTAACCACATAAAACATGATAAATAATGAAAAATAAAACAAACGTGTTTACGGGACTATCTTATTTGTATCTAAATTAACCACAAATGATTTTTTCTGTGGTCAAAAAGTTCACGGTTTTCTTCCAAGAAAACCTTGTTTTCAAAAATTTCCGCCAAAAGATTTAGAATGCTAACAGTGCCTTCAGATTTGAGTATTTGAAAATAAAAACTTTTCGTAAAATTAACCAAATAAATAAAAAGTTAAAAAACAACATTTTCGAAATGGAATCTTAAGTATTACTAATAGAGACTCGCTCCATCTAAAAAGTTGCATATCCGATGAATAACAATACCCTTTAAAGGGACTGTAAAGTAAAAGTTAAAAGGGTTGTAAAATGAAACCTCATGAAATCTCAGGCGCTGAACAATACATATAAGACTTCTATCTGATGTTCCTGTCTCGAGAAATTGATATAAAACTGTGTCAAATTTATACAAAAATTCATATATATGCAATTTTGTATAACAGATGTAGTATTTAACAGATCATATTCAACAAATACGCAACCAATCTGAAGACAACGATATCCCACAGGAGCCTGAGAATTTCAGAATGATTTCCTTCTTTATCACGTGACAATGATACTGCACTGCCATTGGCTGAAGTTCTGGTGACGTAATACGGACTATATGTAATAATATTATCAATTAATCTATTATAAATGTTAAATAAAATTAAAGAATTATAATAGAGGCAAACCTGAGATTCTCAGGCTCCTGTGGGATATGATCGTTTTCAGATTTGTTTCGTATTTGTGGAATATAATCTGTTTTATACAACAACTTTTATATAAAATTACATATATATGAATTTTCGTATAAATTTTACACAGTTTTAGATCAATTTCTCGAGACAGGAACATCAGATAGATATTTTATATGTATCGTTTAACGCCTGAGATTCTCAGGTTTCATCATATTCTCCCTTTCATTTTTCCTTTACAGTCCCTTTAAACCGTCGTGACTTGCTGACTCACGCGGCAAATATAAAAATGTAATTGACGTTCAAAGATAGAAATGGAGAATATCTTCCTCATTGTTTCTCTGATGATAAAAGTGTAAAGATTACCATTGTGGATAGAACACAAACATCCCCTTAAGTAAAGGGTCTCTTAAATTACGTAGATAGTCCCTTTAATTTTTTTTTATAACTTAAGGTGGAGTTTGGGAAGGGGAGAGTCCACAATCGACCCCCCCCCCCTTCACACATTGTTAGCACAATGAATAGAAGCGATGATAATAATTAATCAAAACACAAAGGGGGGATCCAGTACAAGCCTAAGCTTTGTTACAGTATAATTAACTCATTTTACAAGGATATCAATGATTTACACATTTAATAGAGATATTAAAAGAAAAATATTTATCATTGTCCTCTTTAGAATCATCATTTAAAGTCTAAATTATCCTTTTTCTTCACAGATAACACCAGGGAAGGACCCATTAATGTAATGATAATGGGAAGTCTGGGGAGCATTTTTTTCTTTTACTGTAAAAAGTTCATTCAGTAAATTCGTATTAAAAATTATCAAACCATGGTTGTATATTGTACAACATATCCTATATTTGGGGCAACATTTTTACTGGAAGCTTACGTGTCCTAATAAAGAATTTGCATAAAAATAATTCGATTTGAACTTTTATTGAAATCCAAAATGAAAACAGAAAAATATGCAAAATCTTAAATTGTTATTTTCATAATGCACATAGAAAAAATTATGACAGGGATAGTTACATTTGAACGTTTGCAAATATATATGTAGATATTTACGAAACATCCGAAATATTAACTCTTTAAAGCTTTTCTCACCGCAAGTCCAAGGTTTTTCTTTTTATAAACATGAAAATATTGATGAATGATTTTAGTAAACAATTTAAAATTATACTTTTATTATTAATAATCAATTATGCAAGTTGATTGCTTATTAATTATTAATGATTGTATTTAAAACACTAGACAAAAGGGGCGCACTGGGAGGGGGGTGGGGGTGAGAATTATCTCATTAAGCACCCCTCCCCCCTTCCTTGCACTCAATCAAAATTAAAATTATTAAAGGTATAAATTTAACTATTATCTTTTAAGAAGTTAGCTTTAATTAAAACTGCATTTATGATTTAGTGTACTTATTTTACATATTTAAATCTTATGGAAACTATTGCCTATTTATTAAACTGTTGAATAGAAAGACAACTGTCAAAATCAAACCATGATTTAAGATATAATCTGATGAGCATGAACCACAGAAATTAAGCAGTGGATGAACAGTGTTTACTATGAGCGGGGGAAAGGAAGCGGCAATTATCAACAACATTTTTCCGTTCCATGCCACAAATGAACTTTTTGTCTTCCGGTCGCCACAACCGTTCGGTCTTCCATGCCACTACATTCGAGTCTTCCGGCAATTATTATGCTTACAAATGGTAAATTTCGTGCATTGAAATTGCGTTTTCAAAACCCAGTCATGTCATGCAGAAGATTAAAGATTCATATATTTAAGTTATAACTTGAAAAAAGATGATACCTTTTGATATAAACTGCTGGACTTTTTTTCCCCAAATGAGTTCAATTTTCCCTCTAAAATGGTTTATTTTTGAAAACATTATGAACAATAAAATGATGCACCATTACATACTTTTTAGGTTCAAAGGGCACCCATCATAAAAAAATTTTATTATTTATTGTTTACTATTGTGATTTTTCTCATCTTTTCTTATTCAATAACTACCCCAATAAATTTGTCTTCGTGCTCATAATGCGCACAATATATAAAATCTTCTTTGTAAATTGTAGTTGAAAATCGCAATTTTAATGCACTTTTATTATTTAAAAACGTAATAATTGCCGGAAGACTTAAATGTTATTGCACGGAAGACCGTACAGTTGAGGCTTATGGCTGCCGGAAGACAAAAAAGCTGATATGTGGCATAGAAGAGGTAAATGTTGTGGTTTGTGTCCGCCTGCCTTCCTCAGCTCTTAATATATATATATATATATATCACGGTCCAATTTCCCCTAAGAAGTTGATTTTCCAGCTACTATGCAGTAAAACTATTTGCTTTAAATAATATCAAATACGATTGCTTAAAACATTTTCAGAAATTTTTTGTTTCATTAATATTTGAGATGTTATGCTTGAAATATGTGGTTTTTATATACATGTATTAATACTATGCATATTAATAATAAGCTTGTAATAAGTTTCATTCATTTCAGAAACATTTTGTCATATATTTTGTCAAAAATTTTAAATATTTTAATAATTCCGAAATATATGTTTTAGTGCGGAAAATATAGTCCCCGGGTGTCTCATCTAAAAAGGTCATACAGTATTAAAATCATCTCCCAGCCCCAGGTGCCAAATTAGTTTATAAACATCTGTTTTAGAATAATGTTAATTAGAAACTTGTGAATGTAAAATTGTGCGAGTTTAAAGGTCCACAAAAACATAAAAGATGAGAATAGGATTTACTTGAATTAAAGATTGGATACTAGTATTATAACGAAAGGAGGCTGATTTGCAGATTTAATTTAGACAATTTTCGCAGTGTGTGAAATTCACATAATAATGTAAGGAATTTTAAAATTGTCTGAATTTTCGCCGTTTTTACATTACATTACATAAATTAAATAAATAATTTTTAAACCAAACAGCATTATTTAATCCCCCCTCCCCCTCCCCTGTCACCATTATTGCATTTATGTCAAAGTTTGAAATACACTGCATTTACATTCCCTATGGAATACTGCACTAAAAGTATAATCCGTCTTTTCCGTCAATTCCGTCCGCTTTATCATTGGCAAAAACTAGATCCGGCGACAAGTTTATTTAACAACAATCCAAGGGGGGTCCTCTGTCAATTA
>NW_019396061.1:407468-413470 GCF_000591075.1 Eurytemora carolleeae | reverse complement strand
CATTAAAACTAAACAAAAATGGTTTTCTTTCTTTTACAAAACGAAAAACAGAATGTTTTACCTACTAATTAATGTTTTACATAACCTTTTTGTAAATTGCTCATTTTTAACTGAAACTGAATGTTTTTTTTATTGGGCATGCCCTGCCATGAGTTTTGCTAGAATTCTAGCCCTGCAAATAATTTTTATTTGGTTATTTACAATAAACATGTGTTTAGCTATGCTATTCATATATAACAAATTTCATATTGTATTTTTTTTGTATTATGAAAATAATTTTTTATATATTATTAACAAATATGTTATGAAAAAATAAAATGTTTTGGTTAATTTTATCCAATTTTGATCTAATTTATGCTATGTTTGTTAACATTTCTTAATAGTTAAAATGTTTGAATCAGAATGATTTAAACACGTATGTTGTTTACATTTAAACTTTAAAACCTATGTTGATTATAATATTTTAATAATAGTGAGATTTTAAAAAGTGAAAAATAAACTTTGGAAAAGAAAAATTTATGCGAAATTGAAGAAACTCTTTTATGGAATAATTATAAATGAAAGTTAATCTGGTCCAAAACATACAACATTTCAGAAAACTTATGATACAACAGTAGCTCACCTGTCCAAACAGTAGAGTACATAGCAGATTACTGGTTTTAGAATTGCAGCTACCAATTTCCCTGTTCATGATGTAGAATGACCTGCTGCTCTCCTATAGCTACAGCAGCTGCTGAAGAGGAAGGTATTTCTGTGGTACCTACAGCTGCTGCGCCTGTAGTTGTCCTATGCTTACCAGCCCTATGCATTAAACTATGAATATCAGGATGTTCCTACTCAATGCATCAAATCAGATCCTGCCATTCAAGCTGCTCCTATTGCACAAGCTGTTTTGCTACATCAGTGCAAACTTCATATGCTTCCCAGCCTGCTTCCGCTATTCCTGCAATTTAATCCGAGACTGCTCCCATCTTTTCTCAGTACAATGCACAGGTTGAAGATACTGTAAAGGTGGCAGCGGCTATACTTCAACATGATTAGGTATGCTGCTGATAATACTACCAACGGTGAGGAGAAATAAACTCCTAAGGCTTATGAAACTAGCTTATGATGATTACCCTGCTGTTCAAAATGTTCCTGTTATTTATGCCAACCATGTTGCATAAATTGCTCATCAACCTGCTCCAATTGATTATGCATCACTGTTGTAAGGGGAACTCCTGTTCAACATGATTAGGTATGCTGCTGATAATACTACCAACGGTGAAAAGAAATAAACTTCTAAGGCTTATGAAACTAGCTTATGTTGATTACCCTGCTGTTCAAAATGTTCCTGTCATTTATGCCAACCATGTTGCATAAATTGCTCATCAACCTGCTCCAATTGATTATGCATCACTGTTGTAAGGGGAACTCCTGTTGTCGACGAGATAAGTAGAGCAGTTTTGCTGAGGATTAAAAGCAAAATGCAATAATATCCTTCGCTGCTACTTTGCTGCTCATCAACCTGCTTATACTCCTGTTTATGTCATACCTGCTGCTCCAATTGATTATGCAACGCTGTTGTAAGGGGAACTCCTGTTGTCGATATGGAAATTACAGCGGTTTTGCTAAGGATTAAAAGCAGAATGCAATAATGTCCTTCGCTGCTACTGATCTGGACCAGATAATAAAACTTTCCAAAAAAGTTAAATTCCATCATCATCATAGTAATTTTTTTTTAATTTTTTTGTACCATAGTATATATAAAGAGAGGCTTCAATATTTTTCCCCAGTCCAGATTGGACAAGGGGGGGAATATTGCAGCAACTCTTTCTTTTTATGTTGAAAACCCTTCTTCTACAAAACAGGCTTGCTCGGCTAGGCTACGCTCGCTTGGGTATAAAAAGGGTTGGCAACGCTTTATAACTGCCCAGTTTTTCCTGTATGTTCGTCTCTACCATATCTTCAATATATATGTTTCAAGGTATTTTTCTTGATAAGTTTAAGACAGAGTTTTAGAAGCTTTAGTTTAGAGAATTGATTCTATATGAAAAGGGTTTATTTTCACTTGAGAGTTTCCTGGATAGAATAGAGAGAGAGATTTATTTAAGTGTTAAAAGCAGTATATTTTTAATTACTTTATCTCTTGGTGTATATACTTTGTATTCTATATATATACTTTAAGTCTTAACTAAACTGAAATCGAAACTTTCTATACCCTTATAATTTTCTAATATATTGCTTTTCAGTGTTGATATTAAACGTTGTAACCTTCTTTTTATTTGTTACAATTATCTCTTTATGTTTTGTTTACTCTGAAGTAGCAATGTTTTCACTTGTACTTTTGAAATTAGAATATATCTGTGTACAACTTATTATAAATCTTATAAATCATATTAAATAAATTTCAACTTATCTACTATTTTAAAACAATGTATAAATCTTGTATGTATAATACGTTGGGTCCAAAATTGGGTTAAAATTGGGTTTCCGAAAAATTTGTCTAAGCAAAACTTATGTCTAAGTTAATTCTTATTTTTATCTCACTATTTGTATTATTGTTTTATTGTGTGTAACTTTAGTATTTCGATATTAAACCTTTAAGTATAAGTTTAAGTGATGAGGATTTAAGATTGTTAAATTATTTCTCTCAGGTGCCTGAGCATCAGGGACATCAGACAGGCGATGTTTCTGATGATGAATAGTTTTATTGCAGGAAATTTTTGACCGATAGAGTTCGTTAAATTCTTGGAAACTATAAAAACTATACTTTTTAGGAGAACGTCGGAGTCCATGTTAATCTATTTTTTTTTGGAATGAACGATGACATATATATTTATATTGATATATAGATGAGTATCTTCTGATTTACAGGGGCACGCATCTCTTGTGTTTCCTGGTTTCCATTCCCAATGAGTATTTAATTATGCTTTCAACTCCAAATATTAATTAACAGTAGTACTTTTTTATAAATCAAAGGAATTAACTTGCTTAACAGACGATGTTACACATAACAGTTCTAAAATATACATTTATTCATTTAAATAAATATTACTACCTATAATTCAAATCCAGATGCAGAATTGATAATGGTAATTTCAATGAATCAACAAAGGTCTTTTAAAAAACCAATGACAGATATTACTGCTAATGCTTCAAATTCAAATGCCAAACAAACAGTAGTACTTTCCATGCTCTTTAATAGGTCAAGTCACACCCAGCAATTTTAAAATATACATTTATTCATTAAGATACATATTTATTACTTCCCATTTATAAAATTCTGTAAAATATATCTCCCGCAGCTCCGGCCATAGCCATTACATTTCAAGCTCCCTCAACTACTTGTGATCAGTCCTACTATGTCTCCCATGACAAAAAGCGTTCTTATCCTTGAGGTAAATGTTGCAGTTGTGAGCGAATTTTTCCCCCTTGGGGTTTTCACAGCCACTTGCGTTTGTCTTCCTGGTGCATTTACTGTTATTATAATCATAGCAGGTCCTGACGCCGTTCACCAACCCTTGTCGTCCCCTGCTCAGAGGTTTTTGGTGGCGTTGAGGCTGAGAGGCTGAAGATGAAAAATTAGAGGCTGAGTTGAAAGGCCGATCAAAGTTCTTAGCTGCTCCTTCATAAGGTACCTCCGAACGTAGACCATGTGCAGAGAGGGTTTCCTTTAAGAGCTTCTCCTGCTCCTCGTAGCTGAGCACCGCGGTTTTGTTCGCTGCACGTTTGCTATTCAATCTCTGCACAGAGTTAAAGAACGCACAAATCACTGCAATCTTCACCTTCGGATCCTGGGCTGCCGAAATAAACCAGTATCTAAGCAGCAACCGGCCCATAACGTTCCCAGTCTGGTCCATAGGCCAGAGTAGTTGAAGCAAAGACCTGTAGTTCTCTATTGCTTCTTGCACCTAGACAGTAGTAACATTAAATAGTGATAAATTTTCGATAACTAAATAAATTTGAAAATTATTGAGATGAAAGAGGGCATAAAATGATTCCCACATCTGAATTTTTTGCCATATTGCTTACTGAATATTTTCAGAGAGCCAAATTAACATATCTCAGTCATTAAAATTCAATATGTCATTTATTACAAATTCTGATTTTCAGAGAGCCAGATTAACATATCTCAGTCATTAAAATTCAATATGTCATGAATTTTTAGCCATATTGCTTACTGAATATTTTCAGAGAGCCAAATTAACATATCTCAGTCATCAAAATTCCATATGTCATTTATTACAAATTCTGATTTTTCAGAGAGCCAAATTAACATATCTTAGTCATTAAAATTCAATATGTCATGTATTACAAATTCTGATAGGCAAAAGTTAGACCCATTTAATTAAGTCAAGATAAATAGTACCATTTCAGAACCCACCTGTCTAACCGATTGAGGTTCCGCCCAGTTGTAGTCTGACAACGTGACCAGTTCCTCGTCCTCCTTTCTTCGAATCTCCTTCATCGGCCGACTGGCTACAGAACTATTTTCAGACATGAAGTGCTTGATTTCCACCGCATTCCTCCTGTCATGCATGAGGATGATCGTCCTGTCGGCTATGTTGCTGTTGCAGCCACCGAATTCCAAGGCCAGGTTCCGGTATTTATGTTCATGTTTTATAGGGACCTGCTCATAGTACCTTTTTGGATCTACAAACGGTAACCTGAGCCAACGAGCAGGATGAAGTCGTTCTTGGCCATCATCCTTACCTTCTCCATACTTTTTCTTAGGGGGTAGCTCATCCTTTTTCAAGTGTGATAGCTTAGAATTTTCTGCGCGGAGCTGCTTGACATACATGTCATGCATCAGGTTTATGTCTTGAATCGTCATTTTGCTTACTTCAGCACGATCCAGCAACAGGTCCGGTCTAGAATCCCTCGGCCAAACTTGTTCCAGAAACTTCCACTGAGTAGTCTCTACCTCGTTTCCTTCTTCATCCGACGAGTCTTCAACCTCTACGGCTACAGACTTGGGTCTCTTCTTGCCAGCTTTCTAAATTTTTCATAATTCCATTAAATCAATTTAATGACTTACAAATCTCAAATCAAATTTTCCAGTAAGATTTTAGATAACTGTCAAAATCCCCTGATCAAAACAAGAAACCAGTAACATTTTTTGATAATCAAATTTTTTGGTCAGAAAAAGGGAAAATTAATAATTTACTAGTAAAGCTTTTGTTAATCATTAAAATTTTTGATCAAACCCATAGTTGACATTAAAAATTTTCTTGATATCCTCAATAAGAAATTATTAGATTTATAAGAGAAATTAATAGTTTTCCATTTCCCCTACCTCCTTTTCCCCTGATTTTCCTCCCGATCGTTTCCGGGCTGGTTTTTGAGCTGTAGAACGGCACTCTGGGAGGACAGATGATCCCGGGCCTGGGCCATCCCTAGGGAGTGTTGAGGGAGGTCTAATTCCCAGCTCTCTTCTCGCTTCCCTGGCCAGTTCCTCTACATTCCCATCTATCAGGGAAATGGTATCGTCGATCTCCCTGATCTCACCATACTCTCCTTCCTCAGGGTCATCACCTTCCCTTGGATCTGAAAAATTAATTCTTAAAACTATTTTCTAAGCAATCTATTCTGTTGCAAACATTTCCCAGCATTTAATCAGCATTTGGAACAAAATCGTTATGAATCCCATATTTTATGAAAAATTAAGATAATTATGGTTAAATTTTTACATTAATATTAAACCAAAACATGAGCAAGTCAACATTTTGCCTCAGGATATTAAGTTATGCAAACATTCATAATTTCCCAAGTTGGTGAGATTCTTGTCATTGCAAACAATTTACTGTATTTAAATTCCTTGGGAGTGAAAATTCTATTGAATCCTCTAGTTGTCAAAATATCAAAAAATTATATTTTTTCTAAATTTCCTTGTAATTAAAGCCAAACTCAGGCAAACCAAAATTTCCTCCAGATATTAGTTATATAAAACATTTCATAATTCTAATGTAGGTGGAAAACACAGAAGTGGGTGGTTGGGGCTCATCCGGGCAAGGGGACTC
>NW_019396061.1:395080-407087 GCF_000591075.1 Eurytemora carolleeae | reverse complement strand
GGGGGGGGGGGGGGTTGAAAGAATTTAAAGACTCACCCGTAGCAGTTGTAGGAGTTGGAGGTTCCGGCCAGACTACCGCTGGGACAGAGGAGTCAAGGGCTCCTGCTCCTTCCCTGTCCAGGGCCTCCCATCTAGCTAGAAGGGAGTCTCCTAGTCTCTTAGTCTCCGGTAGAGCTGTATTTCTTAGGATAGAAAAGAGTTTGAACAGAAAATCCGCAGTAGGGGGAAAACTTGGGATGAGATCCCAAGAGGCTCCAGGGATGATCAAGGGTAAGACTGGGGACCCCCATTTTAGCTTTAGGCTGGTGGAGGCCGGGAGCAGCGGGATTTTCCCGTCAGATAGAAGGAGGCCAGGCCATTTAGGGTTTGAGGCTAGGGCATGATCTTTTAACCCTGCAACCGAGTCGGGGTAGATTAATAGGGAGAAGGAGACAAACGTGCTGCTGGAGGGGTAAATAAACATCCTCAGGCAAAAGGAGCCAACCTCAGCAGTAATCAGCTCTTCATCCGTGAGGGCTGAGTTGGAGGCTATGTTGTTCCGAAAGAAAAGGTGGTTGATATCGGATTCGTCGACATACTCCGAGGTCAGGGAATCCGGGAATAAGAACAGGTCCGGAGAAGACAGGTTAATTGACAAGGATATGGTATCACTGATGTTTGGCCAGAGTTTTTTGGCAGGAATAATCAGTGGTTCAGGGAGGAATTCGCCAAGTAGGGAGAATTGACCTCTAGAAACGGAAGTGTTGTCATTTGATAGCCAGAGGACTACAGAGCCTACAATCTTTCCATTCCAGCCCATGGACCTTAGAACATTGGCGGAACCCGGTCCTGGGCCATCGGTGGTGACGGACTTCAGGATCGGCAGGGATAACATCTCCCCTGCAGCAAAACCTCGGCCTTTCAGAGTTATCTGTTTTGGTTTAGGAGGCATATTACTTCAGGTATAGCTGAAAATAGCAGATTTAAACGATAGAATAAAAAGAGATTAAACAAATAAGAGAAAAAACTTTTTCGGTTCTAAACTTAAAGAGAAAAAGAGATATTTCTCCGTTGGTGTACTGTAAAGTTGCTAAAAAGTTAAAAGAAAAAGGTAAAAGAAGCATGACTTGAATAACAAACAAAACAGTTACCCTGAAATCTTAGCGACAAAAAAGGAGAAAAATCGAGACAATAAACAAATAAAAAGTAGGACAGGTGTATAAATCGGTAGTAGAGTTAAAACCCTTTTGTTCTAATGATTCACGAAGTCCTAGCAATAAAAAAGAAAAACTAAATGATGTTTAACAAAGAAATAAAGACCAAGATGTAACACTGAAGTCGGTAGACGAAGAACTGACCTAAACTACCTGCCACAAGCCGGGAGTAGAGGGCAGAGAAACTCCCCCCCCGCAATCAGCTGACCCGACCAGACACGTACAAGGATTTGTAACCCCCTGGTGGCCGGGGTCGGCACTAACCAGGGGCCTAAAATAACAGTATAGATAACCTAATCTCTGCTCAGGAATATATTTGTAGAAGACCTGAGATTAGTTAACGACCTAATCCCTTCGGCTCTCGCTACCTTTACTCGCGCGTAACACTATTCATTGCACATCTCATACTAAGTCATTAATTTAAAATCTGCCTAAAAAGTCCTAAGATAGATTGGTGGGACGAGTAGATTCCTGGGATGAATTTGTCCTACCAGGCAGTCATAATAAATATTTATATCTGTGTCTGTTAGTGCATATCTGTATCTGTGTATTAGAATCTCTGTATTTTTGTATCTGTGTCAGTGAACCTGAACTGTACCTATGTACCTATCCCTGTACCTGTATCTGTATCTGTATCAGTATCTGTATCTGTATCTGTGTACCTGTAATTGTATCTGTTGAGGCTGCTCTGGAGAGTTTCCAACGTGTTCTGGACCTGGAGAACGGTGAGAAGGGTGAGTGGGGGTTCAAGGCCTTGAAGCAGATGATCAAGATAAACTTCAGGTTGGATAACTATGATGAAATGATGAGAAGATATAAACAACTCCTCACATACATCAAGACTGCAGTAACTAGGTAGGGTATACACTATACAATATTTACAATATAAATAAGATAAACGTATTTTCTGTTTAAATTGGTGAATTTCAACCGCCAATAAACCTTTCCGAAGGTCCCACAAAAAAAATTGGGCCTGATGGGTTCAGAAGTTTTGACGTTTATTTGATAATTATAATCCAACCAACAAACAGACAAGTCAATTATGTTTAGATATATCGAGTTTATCATGATTTTGTTCACTCATGATTTCCGACTTTTCTTTGATCTTTGCCTCTAAAACTATGTTATTAATTGAAATCTTAGATGATCATTATAACTCCTCATTTTGGACGTAATAATTATTTACTACAACTACTTTACAGGGAAGTTAGGGGAATTTTACTTTACCAAGGGTTCCCAATTTTGTTTACAAAACATCCAATGGGTTGGTAATTTTGGTCAAAAGACGGTAATCTAAATTAAACTTGTGAATCTACGAGATCACAAAGTACTATCACACAATTATTTCTTATGTATAGATTTGAGTTGGTTGAGGTTTGTAATGTTTAGGAATCATTCTGAGAAATCCATCAACTCCATCCTTGATTATATTTCTACAAGTCGTCAGATGGAACTGTTGCAGAATTTTTATGAAACAACACTAGATGCTCTCAGAGATGCCAAGGTCTGACTAAATCATTTATTTAAAAATGAAAAATTTTAGACATTTAAAATACTATATTTTTACTGAATCAATATGTTCAAGTGCAATAATAAATGAATTTTAGAAATGTTTTCACTTACAAATGCTCACTTAGAAATAGCATTTTTATGAAATTTGATATTTTTACAAAATGAACATCTAAAACCAAAAAAAGAATGTTTTTTTGTTCAACATGATCATTATAAACATGGATTACCTGGATTAATCAAATTATTTTTTATACCCTTTTGTTTTTTTATGTTTATGTGTGAAAAATATATCGGTAATGATATTAATATTCTTAGTTCTTGAAACCTTAAATTTAAAAGTCAAAAGTTTGAGTTTTGAGGGAATATACAAGTAAGGAAAACTGTGCAGTACATTTATATAATAAAGCTTTTCGCTCATACATATATATATATATGTTTCCTGCTTTATGCAATCTTCAGTATGTTGATTGTTGATATCTATATTATATATGTTAGCTATAGCTCAAAATCAGAAATTATGAGAGAGAAAATTTTTCTTGGTGTTTTTTCAAATTTTCAAGGGCAGCTAGTAAATATTATTTATTTAATAAAAATATAAAATATTCTCGGTTTTATTTCCTATGCAACTTTACTATTTTTGTTAGCTCTAAACGTAAGAATACACACCTTGGGTTTCTGCTCAGCTAGAGTAAGTCCTCCTAGTTCAGTCCGAGCGCGTATGGGCGCGCGGTCTCGTCTAGGTGAGTAAACGTATTTTTTTTTACATGGGAAAAAATGGAAAAATCCTAAAATTGTTTTAGAATGAGAGACTGTGGTTTAAAACAATGACTAAGCTTGGAAAACTATATTTTGATCGGGAAGAATTCAACAGACTTGCAAGGTGACCAAATTCTATTTTGAAATAAGGACCAGTAAGGGTTAAACATTTTTACTAGGAATTCTATGAATGTTTACAAAAGGTAGTTAGCAGAAATGTAAAATGGCCGTCGCAAATGGGGTTCAAAGATGATTATAAAAATCACAAGTAAAACTGAAAATAAAAATTTAGAAAAGCATATCACTATGACCGTGGTGTAACCCCGAGGGTGGGCTCAAATCAGTTTACATTTTGAAAAATGTTTAACATTTATGAAGCAATTTCCATAAAAATATGCTATTTAAAACTTTTATTTTAACTTCTACGTTTTTTTTTCTTTAATTAATATTTACGACGGCCATTTTTTATTTCTGTGAAAAATTATTGTTGTATTAGGTTCTTGAAAATATTTTCAGACAAATCCTGTACCCATAGTTGAGATGAAGTTGAAGAAATAAGAACATCAAATTCAAGATTTGATTTTATTTCAGAGTTTTAAAGCAGCTGAGACAAAGTTGCCAAACCGACGAGGGAGAAGATGATCTTAAAAAAGGTTTGTTTATTTTGAATATTTTAATATTCTTAGTATTTTGAACCAATCTGTCAGGAATATTTTCTCTAAGTACTAAAAAAATGTAATCAACAATTAATCCATGTTTCAAAAATTATCCTTTGATTTATTCCTTATTTTCTCCATGTTTTCTTTTATCCTATTATTATTTCAATATATTCAGGGACCCAGTTGCTTGAAGTGTATGCGCTTGAAATCCAGATGTACACCGCGCAGAAGAACAACAAGAAGCTGAAGGCCCTCTACGATCAGTCTCTACACATCAAGTCCGCTATCCCTCACCCTCTCATCCTCGGCGTGATCAGGGAGTGTGGAGGGAAGATGCATCTAAGGGAGGGGGAGTTCGAGAAGGCTCACACAGACTTCTTCGAGGCCTTCAAGAACTACGACGAGAGTGGTTCCCCCCGGCGCACCACTTGCCTCAAGTACCTTGTCCTCGCTAACATGCTCATGAAGTCAGGGATCAATCCCTTCGATTCGCAGGTTTTTATTTTTTGATAAACCATTTAAATCTTGGATTCTAGTTTTCCTGAAAATTTATGTTCTAAATAGAGGTTTGCGCGTAAGTTTTCGTGTTTATTATTTTTGAGTTCCAGGGGTTTCTTTACTTTAGTGTGAATTTGTCCACATATTTATTACAACGTACAAGAAAGGAAATTGATACAATTAATAGTTTGAATAACTCATGGAACTTGACAAATATTATTATTATCCTATGAGTTAACCCTAACCTGGTTGGGCTTTTATCTAATAATGGGATGGGGGGGGGTGGGGGGTCCTCAACAGTCTACATTCTGTGATATTTTCCTTTTATGATATACTAGCTGTAGGGCCCGGCGTTTCCCGTGGAAAAATAAAAAAAAAATTGGAAAAAAAATAAATTGAAAATTCGATTTTTTTTCCCTATAACACCCCCCCAACAACCCATGAGTGTCCACAAAAAATTTCAGCCCAATCGGTCCAGCCGTTTGGCCGGCTATACGCAACATATATATGAATGTCTTGTTTTATTACATAGATTAGCATGTTTATGATATTTATTATGTCTGTTTTGAATCACACTTCCGAGTGTCTGTAGAATTTGAAACTGGTTTTGATTTTGTTTATATTTAGGAAGCTAAACCGTACAAGAACGACCCTGAGATATTAGCAATGACTAACCTTGTGACCGCCTACCAGAACAATGATATTAATGAGTTCGAGAAGATCTTGAAACAGAACAGACAAACCATCATGGAGGATACATTCATCAGAGAGCATATTGAAGACCTACTTAAAAATATTAGAACCCAGGTGTCATTTGAATCCTTTATAATTACACGGCGATGAATTTTCCATTCTTGTTCAGGTTTGGGTTTTTTAAAAGTTTTTTTTTGCTTGCAGGGTGCATACCTTTCCGTTTCCAGGCTCTTCAAAAAATGTGGGCAAAATGCAAAAATACACTGTTAAAAGTATTCCTACGTTATGTTCTGTCTATCGAAATGAGCGAAGACAAGTTCTATCCCTCGAACAGGATTTGAAAAATGCAAATATTTGAGGTTCATTTCGTTCACTCCTACCTAATAGGAGAGGCCCAAGCCACAAATTACAGTTTTATGATTCTTCAGGGAATAGCGAAAATGTTTTCTCTTTTTTGATAAACCCATTTTTACAGTGTATTAAAATAGACATTGAACAACGTTTCTTTTGTTATGTTCAATACTTGATTTAGGTTTTGATAAAGTTGATCCGACCATACACAAGGATACAGATTGGTTTCATCTCCGGAGAATTAAACATTGAACCTGGAGATGTGGAGAACCTACTTGTATCCTGTATCCTAGACTCAACTATCAGTGGAAGAATAGATCAGGTATAGGATAATAAATTTTTCATGATAATAATGTTGACTAGCAACTATTGATAAAAATACATACTTTTTTAATACATGAATCACAAGGGAATATCAGTATTATTTTTATTTACATCATTGAGATAGAATGATTAATGTTCATTGATTTATTGATTGATAAGGTGCGCGGAGTGCTTGAATTGGACCGCGCCCCTGAAGGAACTGCTCGCTACGCGGCATTGGATAAATGGACTGTACAGTTGAATAATCTCCAGAAGCTGGTTATCAACAAGATGCTCTGAGAGTACCAAGTAATTAGTACAACTCAAAGACAATCGTATGTACAGTGTACACAGTACAGGAGTACAAGCGTTAAGCCGCTAATCCGAGTCAAACGTCAATAGCTATCTCTGTTAAAATATAAATTGAAATTAACTAATTTTCTTTAATAATTTTCAACTTTTTGTGAGGAAGAGTAGAAAGAAAAACAAATACACAGCATTTAATTTAAGATTTTATGCATTTTAAAAAGTATTTAAAGAAGAATATTTTTATCTAAAAGGACCTTAGAGGGTCTGTCTTCTTAATTTTGAGTGACACTCCAGCAGAAGGTTATACTCCCGATTAGTAGCGGTACCATTTAAACCTTGGACGAAGTGATGGAGATATCCTTGTTTTTCTGTCTGAATTTTTTTTTAAATTTTCAATCGTGATTTCTCTTTAAAAGAGATCAGAGGCAGAATTTAAAGACGTTGAGCCTCGGCTCAACTATGGTTTGTTCCACTTAGAATTGTATTCAGTGTTTCAGGGTTTTTTACATCAGACGATGAATAAAGAAGTTAAGAGAAGTTTTTTGTTTTCAAGATAGAAAAACAACGATATCTTCCAAATAGTTTATAAGTAAAGGTTACCTTTGTAAATGTAGGGTCATTAAAAATTACGTCGAAAGTACTTTTCTATAGAACAATCATACAGTGATAACCAGAAACTAAAATATGAAGACGACTTTACAGCAATACTTTAGTGTATTTGATGCTTTTCAAAGCAAATGTCTTAAATAGCAATTAGTCCGATCTGGTTATTGCTTAAATAGCAATTAGTCCGATCTGGTTATGGCTTAAATAGCAATTAGTCCGATCTGGTTATGGCTAAAATAGCAATTAGTCCGATCTGGCTATGGCTTAAATAGCAATTAGTCCGATCTGGTTATGGCTTAAATAGCAATTAGTCTGATTGGTTATTGCTTAAATAGCAATTAGTCCGATCTGGTGATGGCTTAAATAGCGATTAGTCCGATCTGGTTATGGCTTAAATAGCAATTAGTCCGATCTGTTTATGGCTTAAATAGCAATTAGTCCAATCTGGTTATGGCATAAATAGCAATCAGTCCGATCTGGTTATGGCTAAAATAGCATTTAGTCCGATCTGGTTATGGCTAAAATAGCATTTAGTCCGATCTGGTTATGGCTAAAATAGCAATTTGTCCGATCTGGTTATGGCTAAAATAGCAATTAATTAGCAACTAAAATAGTAATTGAATTCCGTGATTTTCCAGCGCCTCAAGATCCAATAGTTAATCTTAACCCTGTATTAAACATTTATCTAACCAATAATGTGAAAGAGATTGTCGTTTTTATAATGTAAAACTGTTTAATTCTGATAATTCCTACATATTGAACGGTGTTTTAAAAACGTGGAAATCCAATTCCAACTTGATCAGACACGGCTTAAAATGGTAACTCTATAAATTGGACATTTCACTCTATAATTGGAGTTTTACTCGAAATTAATATGACTGAGAAAAGATGGTTATCGGATACATTTCAGGTAGGAACAGGTGAATGTATAAAACGGGAGAATGGATGATTAAAATTACGAAAGGATGAATGAATGAATGGTAGGAAGGAAGTATGGCTTGAATAAACCCCTCCCAAGTCGTATAACCCCGTGTGTGTTAGTTTAGTATAAACCTATGTCTATATATTCAAAACTCTATTTACCAAGTCCAGTGTCAACATACAGGGAGTCTCTAGAAACAAGTATTGGTATTTGGAGTACAGTACTTCGGGATAATATAAACCTCCCTGTAGTTCAACAAACAATGTAAATTCAGGCCTAATAGAGAAACATGCAAATATTGAGAGGAGGGGAGGGTAATAAATGGTTTAGGAGAGAATGAGAGAAGATCCTACAGGAAACATTTTAACCGACAATGTGCCGATGGCGAAGATGTCGTGTAAATAATTCTGAACTTTATATGTTCGACATCGGTTTGTCGGAGACTAAAATGTTTGCAGTGATGGGTTAGCTGGGTAATGATCAAGAAACGCCCTAACCGAACCTAGCTAACGTGTTGCTTTAAATCAAAGTTTGTCAAGGAAGAAAATGCACGAGGAGTTTTAAATTCTAATTCTATAACGCGTATTAAACTTGTTGTGTAGTAGTATGTTTGTTAATTTGTAGGAGTTTTTTTGTTAAATTTTATTTCTATCTTCCACAATTTAGCTATCTTTGCGGTTTCTCTTTACACACTATTGCACGAGGCTAATTATTATCAAAATAAAATTTTAAGAACGTGAAGGATAAGTACAGAAATAGAAAACTACATGATCAAATAAGAAAGGAAGACTTATTGAATTGTGGAAGTGAACTAGGGCCGGAGGTTAAATTGGATGATTTGAGCAGAGAAAAATTAAATTGGAGCCAGGATTTGACCAGAGAAAGGTTAGATTGGAGCCAGGATTTGACCAGAGAAAAGTTAGATGGAGCCAGGAATTTGTTCAGATTGTAGCAGAGAAAGGTTAGATGGAGCCAGGAATTATGTTCAGATTGTAGCAGAGAAGGTTAGATGGAGTCAGGAATTATGTTCAGATTGTAGCAGAGAAGGTTAGATGGAGCCAGGAATTATGTTCAGATTGTAGCAGAGAAGGTTAGATGGAGTCAGGAATTATGCTCAGATTGTAGCAGAGAAGGTTAGATGGGGCCAGGAATTATGTTCAGATTGTAGCAGAGAAGGTTAGATGGGGCCAGGAATTATGCTCAGATTGTAGCAGAGAAGGTTAGATGGAGTCAGGAATTATGTTCAGATTGTAGCAGAGAAGGTTAGATGGGAGCCAGGAATTATGTTCAGATTGTAGCAGAGAAGGTTAAGATGGGGCCAGGAATTATGTCAGAGATAAAGCAGGGTCTTAAAAGGTAATGTACAAGTTTAAACTTTACCTACATTGCAAATTGTACATTGAGTCATTTCCGCTTCCTGTTTAACAGTTTTATGTTTATACATGTTTGTTCTATGATTCAAAGATTAAAGATTTTAAACCAAAAATATCACATAAATTAGCGAATATCAAATTAATTCCTTACAACTGCGTAAGATACTGTATAAAGTATAACTAAGAACAGCCACAAATTACAAATCTGACATAAGGTTCAAGTGAAATCAACTATCCAATCTTATTTTTTGTCCCAAACCTAGATAAATATAAAATCTGAGTCTAGGTGCCGTGAACCCCCCTCCACCCTTTCATATATTTTTTTGACAACCCTACGTGACTATCTATCTAAACTTAACCTGACCTGGAGATCCAATATCACACAAGGTTTCCAAAAAATGTTAGTTTTTAGGACTCATTACATAATCTCTCATTGTAAAGTAATTCCTGTATTTTAAATCTGAACAGTCACTTTAATGAATTCAAGAACAAAGGAGGGAGTTTATCAATAAAAATGATTATTCTGTAAATTCTAGTTTTACAGCGGTTGACGTCATTGTTATGAATAATTTAACCACAAAATTTTCAATTTTGCATTTATCATTTGATTTCTGAGACAGAAGTATTCTGGTCATTGTCAATTTATTTGGTCGGGTAAAGTAAGTATTGATGGTGTCAATTTTGTGTCAGTAATATGCATTCAATTTTACAAAAAGAATGAGACAATTTGACTGAACTTTGCCTGGAACCAAGTTTTCCCTAGAAAAGTCAACCTACTCAACTTAGAATTTTAAAACTAAGCAAAGAGCGTTCTTGTGGTTCTATCGAGTTCCCCAATCAAAGTTTTAGGCAAATTGGTAAAGGCGTTAATTAGTTATGTTCAGACATACAAACAAACAGAGATTACTACTTTACATATACAGATGGCAAGATAATATCTAATACAGAAGATTGAAATGAAAATTACATGTCGATGTAGTTAAATAGAAGAATATCGTTATCAGTTTAAAGGGAATGTAAAGGAAAAGTTAAAGGGGGTATAGACTAAAACCTAAACATTTTATGAGTTGATTGAGGCCTATAAGATTTTTATCTAATGGTCCTGTCTTGAGAAATTGATATAAAACTGTGTAATATTTAGACGAAAATCTATGTAAATAAAATTTTGTAAAAAAATCGAAGGTTTAAACATATCACATTTACCAATTTCGCTACCAATCTGAAAATGACAACATCCCAGAGGAATCTAACAAAGTTAGGTTTGCTCCTATTATTATTTGAATCCAATCATTTTCATTTTCATCATGTAATTGATAATATAATTAATACGTCCGTATCATGTGACCAGAACTTTCGCCAATGGCAGTGCAGTTTACTTGTCACGTGATACAGACGGAGACATGTGACAAAGATAATGCACTGCCACTGGTGGGAGTTCTGGTCACGTGAAATGGAGGTATTTATTATATTATCAATTATATTAATTAAAAATGAAAAATTATTAAATTCAAATAATAATTGGAGCAAACCTAAGTTTGTTAGGCGCCTCCGGAATATCGTCGTTTTCAGATTGGTTGCGTATTTGCTGAACATGATCGGTTTAAACCTACGATTTTTATACAAAATATTATATATATAGATTTTTGTATAAATTTGACACAGTTTTATATCAATTTTCTCGAGACAGGAACATGAACNATCTGATTCATAACAGTACCCTTGAAACCTTTATCTGATTCACAACAGTACCCTTGAAACCTTTATCTGATTCATAACAGTGCCCTTGAAACCTTTATCAGATTCACAACAGTACCCTTGAAACCTTTATCTGATTCATAACAGTACCCTTGAAACCTTTATCTGATTCACAACAGTACCCTTGAAACCTTTACCTGATTCACAACAGTACCCTTGAAACCTTTATCTGATTCATAACAGTGCCCTTGAAACCCTTATCAGATTACAAATGTGGAGGAAAAAAACTATTTTTTAAAATTCAAAATCCAATGTATTAGGGAAAAATTATTAAAAATGTTTAAAAATTTGCATTTTTAAATTTTCTGCATTGAATCAGCATGAGTAAGTTAAAAGTTGATTTTTTTTTCATTTTAACAATGTGCAAACTGTGAGTGTGAATGCAGTAAAGTTTATTATCAAAAATATAAATTTGTTTGTTCATGGGAATTGTGGTTGATTCATTGAACATAAGGAGTAGTTGAACTTGGAACGGTTAGTTAAACTTCTTCTATTGGATTAATTTCATTAGCTGATGCACAGGGAACTGGACAGTGCAGTGTAACAATTCAAAATTTACTGAATTAATAACTTAGAAAGCATATTGGGCTTTAATTAACGAGTTCAAGTTAATCTGTATTTATTAATTTTCAACTTTTGTTGCATCAGAAGTTACCTGCACGCTTATTACTTTGTAGTTTTATCCAACTACAAAAAAAACACAATTATGAATTACTATTATTGCTTTATTCTGCGGCCTGATTTCCTCTTTTTTTTTTCTCTGGGACATTCCAAAACAAAAGAGACAATTTTTGACAATAATTGAATAGACCATCCCAGATTGTGTTTGTATAAAATGCCTTCTTTTTGAGCGAAAATTTTATGTTTTTTAAAAAGAAAATGGTATTGAAGGTTTTAAAAGCTAGTTTTTGTACATTTTCTTTACACTTTTCAGATTATTAAATGCCTTTTTTTCGAAATTAGAAAATGTAAATACTTTCAAACTAGAGGTTTTTGCAGTATTGAGATTTGAAATTCCAAAATGAGAATATAAAATTTCAACTTTTATTTTCAAACTCTGGTATTGGCGGTAGTGAG
>NW_019396061.1:349906-394933 GCF_000591075.1 Eurytemora carolleeae | reverse complement strand
AGAGGGTGGGGGGGTAGATCAATAGTAATATTCAGTGATAATCAGTGATAACCAGAAAACAATGGAATAGGAAGACGACATTATAGCAATACATATGTGTATTTGATGTTGTTATAAAGTAAATAGTTTTGATAGAAAACTTATTAAGTGCAATGAGCCTGTTTACATTGCACAATTACTGTGCTTCATGTTCACTGGACTTCTTAAGTTATAACTTGATACTTATATTTCAGAGCTTTCTAGTTATCACTGTAGTTAAATTGTAAACCACATTTTGGGTTAACTTATTATTATATAGTATAATTCAATTAAAGAAATGCTGTAGTTTGCCAGTGGGAGGGGGCGGAAGGGCATTGCCAAAACATTATTGTTGTTATTGAACCATTCCAACTAACACTTTTAGCCTCTATAATATCTTACAGAAGTCAAGAAAAAAACACGTATTGTCTTATCCTTCTAATCTGTGGTTAAAACTAAATGGAACCTTGCCTTAATTGGTTTTATTAAATCTGAAAGATGTGTTTAAAAACATATTGTTTTGTGAATTTATTTCTCTGATGTTTTGTACTGGTTGGGCAGTAAGAGCACTTTCTAGTGTTTACAAGTCGTATACTGTTGCGTAGTGAGCACACATAGAGTTTACTCATTGTTTACCATAGGGGTAGATACCAGGGATACCTCCTTTACTCAACCTTAGGGGTAGATACCAGGGATACATCCTTTACTCAACCCTAGGGGTAGATACCAGGGATACAACCTTTACTCAACC
Organism: Eurytemora carolleeae; assembly: GCF_000591075.1. Lineage (NCBI taxonomy): Eukaryota > Metazoa > Arthropoda > Copepoda > Calanoida > Temoridae > Eurytemora > Eurytemora carolleeae. Next base: position 394,164 of record NW_019396061.1, on the reverse strand, counting down.
ATAAGGGTAGATACCAGAGATTCATCCTTTACTCAACCCTAGGGGTAGATACCAGAGATTCATCCTTTACTCAACCCTAGGGGTTGATACCAGAGATTCATCCTTTACTCAACCCTAGGGGTAGATACCAGAGATAAAAACTGGGTGACCACCAACCAACTACGTATTAATGGCCAGTAATAGGTTAAAGATATTCTTGGGTTAGCGCTGCGGAAGGATGAGAAAATAGAAAAAAAGTTCTTCCAATAAAAATTACAGTTTCCTAAAGATAAAAATTGTGTTCAAAAATTTATCATATGCCGTGGGGTCCTTTGAGCTAGGGTAAACTTTTCTCTATTTTCTCTTGGGTTTATAAGTAAAATATCACCCCAGCTGAGTACACCTTTCAATATTTGCGGATTTTAAAAATTCTAAATCATGTACGTGTTCATTTTTAAAAAGAATTTTTTTGAAAATAAAAGGGAACACACAGATACAATTTTAGAAGAAGCTTCTGAAAGTGAAGAAGCTACTGGAACTACTGGGATTGAGGAAGCTAAAAAAGCTATTGGATCTGAAGAAACTTCTGCACTCAAGGAAGCTGTTGGACTACTGGAAGTTACAGTCTCCGGTTTTAGAAGACCAGTCATGTGGTTCATTGCTTTTTCACTTTTAGAAATGTAATTATGTGGCATTGATGCACTTTTCCAGCCAAAAAAGTCTATCGTCTGAAGAGCTAATGCACCATCGTCAGGTGCAGCAGATACAGAAGATCTACGGAATGAGTGAAAGGTAAAATCCTTGATGCTGCTAAACCTCTCCAAAACAAGATTCATGGACTCAAAGAATACTAGGACTACTACTGCCTTCCTAACCAGCCAATAAGTCCCTGAGAGGACTTGCTGTTCACAAACATCTGCAGTAAATTTATAGAAAATATCTTTGCCTTGTGCCAATAAGCCACTGAGAGAACTTGCTGTTTACAAACACCTGCAGTACATATGTAGAAAAGATCTCTGCCTTGTGCCAATAAGCCCCTGAGAGAACTTTCTGTTTACAAACACCTGCAGTAAATTTATAGAAAAGATCTCAGCCTTGTGTTTAATATAGGTTTCATAGTATTTCAGTGGACTAGTTTTTCTAGGGAAAAAACTTCATAGATGATCAATATTTTCTCTTGATGGTTGAATTCATCATGCTGTATGTAGTCCTCATGTTTGATGACGCATTCACTTTTTTTTCCAGAGAGGTTTGAAGTAGGGTATCCTAGCTTTAAACTCCACCTAGTTTTCCTGAAACAGTCTAATCTTAGCCCTTGCTTTGATGTAGGCAGGTCTACTCTTCTCCTTTATCCCTTCAACAGCAGTAGTATCGTCACATATCTCCATTTTAAATATATTACTATTTAATTAGTTCTTTTCAGATGGAAGGATGGTTCAAGACTGACTTGCTGATTTGATTAAACTATTTTGCGAATTATTTGCAATTATAGTTCCTGCATTCTTTTGAATGATTATCTTTTAACATTAATATTTGGGATTTATGTAGTTTCTGAAAAGTTTAAACTTTATATTACATGGTATAATTGATATGCCATTTTTTGTGTAATGATTTATTTTGATAGTGTTAACATTTTTATTCATATTTCTTTATATTTCTGAATATTTTCCAGCGCATAAAATTATCTAAAACCCTACTGGTTGAAGAGGGTTCGTAAAGTATTTTCGCAAAAAAACATTCTTTTTCTCGAAAAAGAAAAGTTTTTGGCTCAAATACTTTATACCTCACCTCTCTTCAACCAGTAATATTATAAATAGCTAATTTAAACATATATAAAAAATTAAGAATTCTTAGGAATATAAAGAAGTGATAACTCCCCTCTAACTCTTCTATACATAAATTTTGTTTGTTTGTTTGTGTCCAATAAAAGTCAAAATGTGTGAACCGATCGGGCCCAAATTTTGTGTGCGATTTCGCGTGACCCCAGGGAAGGTTTATAGATAATCAAAAGTAAAAAAATTGAGTTTAAAAGATTTTTCAATGTTATAAAAAAATTTATAGTTTTAAATCCGCAAATTTTTTTTATGAAATCCGCGAACAAAATTCAATTTCCAATAAATTTTCAAAATCGACAATTTTTTTTGTGAAATCCTCAAGCTTTTTTTAAAAAAAATGTACACAAAGAGAACATGTTGACAACTAAAAGAGAAGATTGGCGCGAAGTTCCCAAAAAACCTAGTATAATATAATCTTATCTTATTATCTTTGCATCCTGATGGCGTAAACTTGTGCAATTTCTAACGTAGATTTTTTATCTAGCAGAATTCATTGTATAAAATATCTAAGACATTAGTTTTCAAAGATGTATGAATTAGAAAATTTAGAATTATTAAAGAAATATTTTAAAATCTATTTATTAAAAAATTACATTTTCTTGTGTTCATAAAATTTTTTTTTATAATCTAGTTTTGCTTAGAATTTATATACGAGAATAGGAACGACATATCATGTTTAGACAAAATTCTTAAATTAATACAGAAACAGTGAAATTCAATACATATTACATACATATCATATAAATGTTTGAAAATGATTGACAAATTTAAATTTATATTGAAGTATATAGAAAGAGAATAAAAGTTACGACGAGAGAGAAAGAGAGAGAGAGAGTTCCCGCAATACTCCCCTCTCTGCTTCCACCCTTGTTGACACAATGAGCAGGAGAGAATCTGCGCTCTCATTCACTTGACAAAGCTCAAGGAGAGAGGAGTAGTTCAAACCTCAGCAAGGAGCAGAGTCTCAAACATAAAACTTACTCCAGTCCAGTTTTAAGATTTTTCAGTAACCTTCCAAACCTTACCTTTTCCAAGTGTACTTTTAGTCTATCAAGTAATTTCAAACCTGAATGTTCTATTTTTAATTCTAAAACTTGTGCATTGTGCAAGCTTGCAAAATCATAATCTGGCTCTAACAATATTCATGAAGGAGAAGGTTTAAATTTACCAATCCTTGGGACTACGCTGAGTTCAACTTTGAATATCTGGACTCTGGAGCTTCTGAACCTGATCCTACAATAACAACACTATAAACCTGGATATTCGGGTAAATACAATTATAAATCGAGTATTAGGTTTTGATCAGTCTTTACCGTGCTTCTCCACTTTACTTCACTAGGTTCAGTTCTCTTCCTGCGTTTCTTACAGACAGATTCTCGATTCAGAATCTCGTTAAGGTTTATTTTTTTTAATTGATTCAAAATTAGTTCTCTTATCTAATTACGCTCTACGTTCTGAGTTCTCTAGTTCTCTAATATTAATCGGGCATATATAATCCTACGTTAAGATCTCTAATCCTACTCTGAGTTCTCTAGTTCTCTGATATTAATCTAGCATATCCAATCCTACGTTAAGAAGTCTAATCCTACTCTGAGTTCTCTAGTTCTCTAATATGATTAATCCTACGTTAAGATCTCTAATCCTACTCTGAGTTCTCTAGTTCTCTAATACTAATCTGGCATTTATAATCCTACGTTAAGTTCTCTAATCCTACTCTGAGTTCTTTAGTTCTCTAATATTAATCTGGCATATTTAATCCTACGTTAAGATCTCTAATCCTACTCTGAGTTCTCTAGTTCTCTAATATTAATCTGGCATATCTAATCCTACGTTATGATCCCTAATCCTACTCTGAATTCTCCAATCATGCTCTGAATTAAATAATCTTACTCTGAGCCCAGCAATTTTATTTTGATTTCCATAATCCTACTTTGAGTTCTCTAATCCTACTGTGTGCGCTAATCCTAGTATTCCATTCCTACTCTGGGCTCAATTATCCTACTTTAAGTTCTCTAATTCTAATCTGAGTTCTGTAATCCTACTCTGAGTTATAAAAGCATATTTTGCGTTCTCATACAGGGTGTCCCACGAAACATGACAGTTGGTGAATAGTTTTGAATGTCTTCTTCTTTACACTGTAGTAGATCTTAAAGACTTTTTGCAAATTATTTCGTTAAAAAATCTTTTACTTAATTAATATTTTTTACTTTAAAATCAATTTTATATAGTTTTACTCCCATATAGTATTTTTTTATTATTCTCTCCAGTATCAAACAACTTAACAAATTATGGAAAAAGACATTTTAAACTATTCACTATCTGTCATGTTTCGAGGTACACCCTGTACCTAACACTGAGTATTCATATCTTACTCCAAGTTATCATGTATTACTCTTAGTTCTCTAATTTTACTCTGATCTTAATAATCCTATTCTGAGTTCTGTAATCCTTACAAAGTCTTTTATTAGACCCAAAGTTCTCCAATCCTTCTCTGAGTTTTCAAATCTTACAGGAGCTTCATAACATTCTAGTCTGATATCTTGAACTAGAAACTAGAAATATTTATTTTTCATCCTGGCTGAAATTCTTCCCAGCTTGTTATCCTAACTATTATTAGTGTTTGGTAACAAATACAAACAAAATATAGATATAATTCTTATCTTACTTTTATGGTCATTTTATTAATTCTATTATTCTCTACTACGTTTCTTCATATCAATTTATACAGGATAGTACAGTACTGTACAATACAGTACATTACAGTACAGTACAGTACAGTACAGTACAATACAGTACAATACAATGCAGTACAATACAGTATAATACAGTACAGTACAGTACAGTACAGTACAGTACAGTACAGTTTCATTAATCATTCATGCTTAAAATCCGTAGAAAAATAGTCCACTTGTAGAAGGAATCCATCAGATTAGGATAAAAGGACTCGGTTCAAGGTTAATCTTTGCATCAGTATTTTTAACTTATTTTCTGGCAAAAATATGTTTTTCTACGATACTGGGAATGAAAAGCGGTTTCAGATTTATGAACAATTAACCAGTAAATTTAGTAATTCGAATCCTTTCGAGTAGAATGAGTTTTCAGTTGAGCATTATTATCAAAAAGACTTTTTATTTCATCATCTTCCATGGATTAGGGTTTTAATGTTGTATTACGTTGGCAATTTTTACATCAAGCATTGTACATAATGTTTTGCATAGGACAATATGAGGATAAGATTAGGATATACAGTAGTAGGATAATATCAGGATAGAATATACAGTAGTAGGATAATATCAGGATAAGATTAGGATATACAGTAGTAGGATAATATCAGGATAAGATTGGGATATACAGTAGTAGGATAATATCAGGATAGGATATACAGTAGTAGGATAATATCAGAATAGGATTAGGATATACAGTAGTAGGATAATATCAGGATATGATATACAGTAGTAGGATAAAATCAGAAAAGGATATACAGTAGTAGGATAAAATCAGGATAGGATATACAGTAGTAGGATAATATCAGGATAAGATTAGGATATACAGTAGTAGGATAATATTAGGATATGAAATACAGTAGTAGGATAAAATCAGGATAGGATTAGGTTAGGATCAGGATAGGATCAGAATATAACAAGGATATGATCAGGAAAGGATCAGAATAGGAGCAGGAAAGAATCAGAATAGGTTGAGAATGAGATTTTATTTATATATGATTAAATGAAGATATTACTACAATTAACTAAATTCTGAAATTTTATTTTGAAAAACTTGAATTTAATATATTCTACAGGAGCAAGGTTTGGAATAAATCTTCTGATTAACTCCGGTTCTAGCTCCGCCTTAACCGTAGATATTTAATACCTATCCTCAAACCTACCTCACTTTCTTCCTACCTACCTCCCTAGCTGCTTACCTACCTTCTTTGCTACCTTTATAAAACTACTCCTTTACCTAGTCCTCTTTCTACCTTTCTACCTTTCTATATACCACTCTAGCTACATATCATCTTCCTTTCTACCTTTCTATATACACTCTAGTTACTTACCTTCCTTCCTTTCTACTTTTCTATATAACACTCTAGCTACATACCTTCCTTTCTACCTTTCTTTATACACACTAGTTACTATACCTTCCTTCTTTTCTACCTTTCTGTATAACATTCTAGCTACTATACCTTCCTTCCTTTTTACCTTTCTTTATACCACTCTAGATACATATCTTCTTCCTTTCTAACTTACTATATACACTAGTTACTATACCTTCCTTCCTTTTTACCTTTCTATATACACTCTAGTTACTATACCTTCCTTCCTTTCTACCTTTCTATATACCACTCTAACTACATATCTTCTGCATTTCTACCTTTCTTTAATATTAATTTCCTTCCTTTCTACCTTTCTATATACCACTCTAGCTACTACACCTTCCTTCGTTTCTACCTTTCTATATACCACTCTAGCTACGTACCTTCTTTCTTTTTATCTACCGTCCTACTTGATACCTCGTTTACTTTTAATCTTTCAACCTACATCCTTTGCTTCCTTCCTGACTTTTTTTCTGCCTTCCTACCTCCATATCTTGCTTTCTTTCTACTTTCCATCTATCATTCTTACCTATAAACCTTACTTCCTTTTCTCTTTTAACTCTTCTCCTACCTTCATATATTTCTTTCTTTCTATCTTTCTTCACTTTCTATTTTCCTTGCTTCCTGTCTGGATGCAAGCAATCTATGGGATCTAGAAATTAAAAAGATCATTTTTATAGATAAAAACTTAAAGTTTTGAGAGGAATTCACCCAAGTGCAACCAAAGTAAATTGAATCTTATTTGCTTTTTTGCTTTTTTAGGCGGTTAAATCTTTTAAGTGCACGTGCTTATTATGCATTTCGCGCATTACCTAAATTTACGCTTTTTGTACAAATCTTTCAATTTAATATTTAACTTTGGGATTCCAATGCAAATATTTTAATTTGGTTGTAGCAGGATTTCAAACCTATGCATCGGGGAAAATTCAAACCGACGGTTTCTTAATAAAGCACGGAAAGTATGCAGAGTTATGGGATTTATATCAGGATTAAAGGGGTTTAAAACCTTCAATTCTTCATATATTGCACGGATACGGGGAGGGTAAGAGCCACAGAAAAGGAGAGGGTGGGGGGGGGATGGGGGATAAATTTGTTAAATGGTATTGAAATGTATATTGTGAATGAATACTGCTCCGTTGAGGATTGGAGGATTGGGTCAAATTATTGAAATGAATTTTGAAATTGGATTTAGGGAGATAGATATATATTGCAGATATTTAGGGAGATAGATATATGTTGTAGATATTTAGGGAGATGGATATATATTGTAGATATTTAGGGAGATAGATATTTATTGTAGATATTTAGGGAGATAGATATATATTGTAGATATTTAGGGAGATGGATATATATTGTAGAAATTAAGGGAGATAGATATACATTGTAGATATTTAGGGAGATAGATTTATATTGTAGATATTTAGGGAGATGGATATATTGTAGATATTTAGGGAGATAGATATATATTGAAGATATTTCGGTAGATGGATATATATTGTAGATATTTAGGTAGATAGATATATATATTGTAGATATTTAGGTAGATATATATTGTAGATATTTTCGGAGATAGATATATATTGTAGATATTTAGGTAGATGGATATATATTGTAGATATTTAGGTAGATAGATATATATATTGTAGATATTTAGATAGATAGATATTATATTGTAGATATTTAGGTAGATATATATTGTAGATATTCAGGTAGATGGATATATATTGTAGATATTTAGGTAGATGTATATATATTGTAGATATTTAGGAAGATGGATATATATTGTAGATATTTAGGTAGATGGATATATATTGTAGATATTTAGGTAGATGGATATATATTGTAGATATTTAGGGAGATGGATATATATTGTAGATATTTAGGTAGATGGATAGATATTGTAGATATTTAGGAAGATGGATATATATTGTAGATATTTAGGTAAACGGATATCTATTGTAGATATTTAGGTAAATGGATATCTAGTGTAGATATTTAGGAAGATGGATATAAATTGTAGACATTTAGGAAGATGGATATCTATCTTTTGTAGATATTTAGGTAAATGGATATTTATTGTAGAATATTTAGGTAGATGGTTATCTATTGTAGATATTCAGATCCCTGCACTTGGCAGATATTTAGAGATCCTGCACTTGGAGAAGAAGCAAAACAGGATGGAAGAAAGGAAAAGGAAATAAACAGGATGAAAGGAGGAAGACGGGGTTGATAGGAAAAGTTTAGGGAGTAGGAGAAAATATGATGGAAGGAGGGAGAAGGGGTTGATAGGAAAGATTTAGGGAGAACGAGAAAACAGGATGGAAGGAGGGAGAAGGAAATAAACAGGATAGAAGGAGGGAGAAGGAAATAAACAGGATGGATGGGAGGAGAAGGAAATAAATAGGATAGAATGAGGGAGAAGGAAATAAACAGGATGGAAGGAGGGAGAAGGAAATAAACAGGATGGAAGGTGGGAGAAGGAAATAAACAGGAAGGAAGGAGGGAGAAGGAAAAAAACAGGATGGAAGGAGGGAGAAGGAAATAAACAGGATGAAAGGCGGGAGCAGGAAATAAACAGGATGAAAGGAGGGAGAAGGAAATAAACAGGATAGAAGGAGGGAGAAGGAAATAAACGGGATGAAAGGAGAGAGAAGGGATTGATAGGTTAAGGGAGAAGGTGGGGAATATAGGTTTAATGATTGGAGGGTTAGGAGTAAAGTACTTCACACTAGGATATTAATTATAAATATAATGCATCCCAACTCTTAATAATACAACTTGATTTGAATATTACTCGTTACATATAAATGAATATATATCAGAAAAGCAAATGCAAAGTTATTTGCAGTTGTAAAATCTGCAGTTTTTTGTTCAAAAAACAAGGAATATATTGTATACCGGTAAAGTTCGTTATATTCTAGGTAACTAGGTTTGACGGATAAATCCCAAAACTGTTTGCCAAGAGGTTAATTCGAGTTTATTTAGGGTTTAGTGACTCCAGGTGCTAGTTAGAGGACTACGTTGTTTACTCTGTACTACAGTCTGAATATATATATACACCTCTAGTTAATAACTAAATCTAAATCAACTTTTAAAAAAGGATAATAACGGATTATGATGCTAATCCTAAAGCGAAGTTCTTGGATCTAAATATGACAATATTTCTCAGATTTTAATTAAAATCTGATGTTGTAAAAGTGAGATATAAAATTTGTAACTGTATGCAATCCTTTAGATTTGCTGAATCGTATGAAAAATCACAAGGCAAATACACGTTTTTTTCCCCAACCATTTTTATTTTTATTACAAAAGGAAAGATGTAGAGAATCTAAATCATGTATTTTTCAGAACCCGGAGAAAAGAAGATGGCTCCTGCTGAAAACTATGGAATCTTGGAACATTTTCTTGTTGCGTCCGACCGTTGTTTATGATGTTCACATTTACATATTTAAAAACAGTACTGCAGTGGGGCTGGGGTGTATATTTCAACAAAATGCGGAAATCCCGGAGTACAGTTTAGGAGGCAAATGTGTGAAATATAATTTAAGGAAGGAAGAGAGACGTATAATATTATGTTTAGACTATAGAGGGGTGGGGTTATTTATACACACTTGAAATGGAGGAGGGAGGGAGGGGTGGGTGGGAAGTATTAATTCATATGAAGACTTGTATTCAAAATACAATACACATGTAACGTCATGGTATGTAAAGAGCCAGGAAAGATTTCTTCTCATCATCGTAACACAAACTTAGGTAAACATCATAAATATCTGAGAAAAAATTCTAAATTGTCAATTCAATGTTAAAGAAAAAGGTGAATAGAAACTATATCAATTAGCATCCAGAAGATGATTTTGAGGGAAATGTCTGATCTAAAACCTCTAGAAGACGACTCGGAAAAAAATGGCGACTAAGAAGACAAACTTGAGTAAGCGAGGCAAGACGCGGCATAGCTGAGTTAAGTATTACCGGTTGTGCTACTGCTTGCCCTGTAAAGCTCTCGTAATCCACGACATCGGCTCAACAGCAACTCAACAAATCATCAAAACTTTGTCTTTAGTTCTTCAAGAATACAACTAAATATAATGTTTGATCTTAAATATTAATATTTGAGCTTAAAATCTTTCATTTCAATCATTATTATAAAGGTCTGCCACAAAAACTGTTTATAAAATCGTTGTTTAATCCTCAATTTAAATTTAATCGTTTTTCTTTTTAAACTTTTATTATTTGTATTTAATTCTGCAACTACGTACATGGATTTCAACATTGAGAATTTTTTGTTTTGATCATTTACTAAAATCATTGATTTTCAGATTTGCCACTAAAACAAAATTCTTAATTTTCAGATTTTTGATTTAATTGTTTAATTTTATATATGATTCCTGTTAATCTTTGATCTTTTTTATATCTTTAGAAGCGGATTTATAAAAATTAAACTTCATTCATTATTTTTTAGTGTATTCATGTAAAATTGTACAATTATGTACAATGTACAATTGTACATGGTTAAAAGCAATTTTTCATTTTTTTCTTCTCAGCTGGATAGACTTAACAGTTTAAAAGATAATTACTAATTAGCTTTTTTTAATTCTATGCACGAGGGGAGTAAAAAAATGGTTGTTTTACAAAACACTGTAAAAATGTTTGCTGAGGACGAATTTAGAGAATTTGAGCCGCAGCTTAAATTTAAGACGCGGCTCAAATATGGTTGGTTCGACTTAAAATTGTATTCAATGTTTCAAGATTTAAGCCGGCGCTCAATTGAAACCGGTTTTTGGAGGATTTGAGACGCGGCTCAAATTAATTAAATTCGGACTCAGGAATCATGTTTTAGGTGTAAAATACTAAAATAAAATTAATAACTGAAGTGAAAAATATTTTTTGGTTCACAAAAAAAATCCGCGAAACTGTTTTTATTGAGAAATGTTCTTCTTCAGAAAATGATTAGAAAATATTTACTCTCTTATATTTCAAAGTTTCAAAAAAATATATTGACAAATGAAAGAGTTATCACAAGAAATCCGGAAAAAAATATAATTTTATATTTGCATCAAATCTTCTAAAAATGGCAGTATGAAACTTTCTATTGAAACAATTTTGTTATTTAAATTGTAATTCATAATAGGGAAAACTTATAAACAGTTTAAATGAACTTTTTAAGTTTTATTTTTTTAAACATGGTGCAAAGGAATTGAGTTCTTGCCACAAACTATGATTTTCTAATCTCTATATCTTTGTAACCCAATGTAGTAGACCTTAGATATTTTAAACTATTTAAACTTATAGATAAATTAATCCAAGTTTGAAATATCAAAGGTTTACACCATCAGGTTTCAAAGATATTGGGATCAGAAGATTTGAGTTTGTGGCAAAAACTCAATTCCTTTGCTCTAAAAGTTTTCTGCGGATTTTTTGTAATATCTCTTTTATTTGTAATCAGATTGTTAAAATTTTGTAACAGAAAAAAAGCACAACAATTTTCCAATTAATCTCAAAATAGTTTTGACTCAGCCTGTATTATATATGCAATATATATAGAATATTTATTTTTATTTTTTTACATATTCAATGTGAAAGATCGTCAATGATTCATCATGCGGTGTCTTAAACACCTTTCATTATCTTTATTAATTTCATATACTTTTGGTAACATTTTAAATAAAATATTTCTTTGTTTATTTGCTGTCTTTAAACATCATTCGAATTTAAATTTTAGTTCAAGTAATAAATCTCGTGGAAGCTAGGTATAATGTTTAAAGAAAGTTTCAGTGTGAAACAATATAAGTTCGAAAAATTGTAAGATTTTATGATTTTTGAAAATGTCTTCTTCGTAAATCTGTTTTTTTTTCAATCATAAAATTAGACACATAGATATAAAAAATATCAGAGAATTAAAAGAATAATTAAGGGAACTGAAACTCAATCATATTAATAATTATCATCTCATTTTTCTTTTCCTTGTATTTTCGCAAACTGATATCGTAGACCTTTAATATTTCAAACTAGGAATTCTTCTTGACCAAATATTTCAAGTTTGAAATATTAACGGTTTACAGGTTGCAGACACAGGTATTAATATATTTGTCTTGCTTTAAATGTTAATAACACCGAAAAATATGCTTGTGTTAAAACCAAATTAAAATTATTAAATATTTTTAAATAAAATTTAAGATTCGGGATTATATATATCTTAAAGAAACTACATAAATTCGTAGGTCTCAAGGAGTATGGAATAGGATGGAGATACAACTGACGCGGCCCGCCCTACCATATGATAATGCATGCTTTGCAGACGGGTACTCCATTTGTATAGGAAATATTCAGAATAGGTTATTGTATACGCGGTAATTGTACATCAGACAAATATTTCTTATTCAAATGAAGTACCCGTCTGCAAAGCATGTATAATCATACGGCAGGGGCCTAAATAATTGTTCTGTAGGGGGGCGTAAAATATTAGAATTTGTCGCGCGAAGTGCGGCGAATTTTTTTTTACCCCCTCCCCTAAAAAAATCATGATGTATATCAAATTATTGGTTTTAATTGGGTTTGATTTGCATTTTCCATTCATTTCTGGCATTTACAAACTCCATCATAAAAGGCTTCATTTCCTACCTTTCAGCTTGTTTTATATTCTTCATTAAAGTCATTCATTTTACATTAACTACAAAGATCTGTAAAAAAATGAATTTATTTTAAGTAAGATAAAAAATAATAGTTTTACTCTAAGAGGAAAAAGATGTTACTTCTTTAAATCTTTAGAAAAGCTACTCTGCAAAACTTTGAAAAAATATTGTCTTTGTTTATATTCTTATTTCTAATTTCTAAAATTTTCTTGTCGTCAATTTAGTATGTTAAGATCTTAAATAAATCCAATATGGAAATGACATTATTTAGAAGTAAAAATGTATTTTTCATTACCCATACCCTTTTTTTCTATTAAAAAAAAACCATAATGACATTGACTATTACTTTAGAATTTAAAATCATTTAGAAAATGTTGACTTTAAATCTGAAATATCTGCACATTTAAATTATTTTCGTGCATATTTAAAAGATATTCGATTTTAAAATCAAATTTTTAAATTCTAGAGGGGGTAATTGCCACCAGGATTCTAGGGGGGGGGGGGTAAATAAGCCCAATAACCCCCCCTATTTACGCCACTGTCATACGGTAGGGCGGGCCGCGCCAGTTGTATCTCCCTTTCATTCCATACTCCTTGGTTGGTCTGTATAATATTGAGATCAATGCAAAAAATGGACTTCAGACCATATTTAATTAAGATACGTTGAATTGCTTAAAGATCTCATTACTGTTAATAAATTGTTAGATGATATATATTATTGAGTTATCACCTTTGCTAAAGGAAGTGATCGTAAAAATAAAATGTTCTTGTGATGAACCATGCGAATAAATACTGTAACGACTGGAACTACTTTTCTTTGATAAAAACCGTCCTGGACGGCCCTGCTGAGTTTGGTCCGCTAAAGAGATTATAATAAGATTTCATTCACTCCCTTTAATCTTATTTTTAGATCATTTAAAGTTAAACTTTGTTATTAAATAAAATTTTTTAGTTTCCTTATAAGTCTTTTTTCGTCGCTGAATATCATAAATTTTATGTAAAAAAATAATCTTGAACAACTTAAATCTGTTTCATTTAATTTATTACAATACATATTTCTTAAAACTTTAAAACAAAATATCAACATTTTCCTCTAGAACGTTAATTTTAAACGATTCTAAAACATCGGAGCACACTATTCTAAATATTAAACTGTAAAAGAAACTTTATGCACCAATGGACCCTTAACTAAGCTTTCGGTGTGTACTGCAGTGATTTGCAGTTCTCTGACCGAGGAAATAGCAGGTTTTAGTGGAGAGATATGGGACTGTAGACGTAAATTTAGTTCAAGTGCTCCTCTATTTGTAAAATAATTTGTTCGATTAAAAATGGTTCCATTTAAACCTTGGTCTAATCATCAATGACGGAGGTATTTTCTAACTGAAAATAGATTGCCGGGAACCTCGAGTAAAAATTGGTATGAGCTCCTCAGAACTTGTTTTTTTTTCAGATGGAAAAATACGGATTTCTCCGTCATACTTTATCAGACAAAGGTTTACAGGGTACCGTTGTGAATTGGATATAAAAAAACTTCAAATGGAGGGCTATTAAAAATTGGGTTCACCGACATAGGGTCAAACTACTTAGGGTGAAACGACATAGGGTCAAACGAAAAACGGTCAAAAACGCGACAAAGGGTAAAACGACAAAGGTCAAAATGGAAAAGAATATTTATGTATTATTTCAGGGCTAGGTTAGGTTAAGACAATTTTTGGGATAAAACAGGCTATATGGGCCGAGGGGAACTATATGGGCCGAGGGGAACTATACTAGTTCTAGTGAACATAAAAATATTTCAAATTAACCAAAAATAGTGTGGATGAAATGTTGCCCGTTTGTCGCACTTTTTGACCCTATGTCGTTTTACCTTTTGTCGCGTTTTTGACCGTTTTACCCTAGGTCGTTTTACCCTATGTCGTTTAACCCTATGTCGTTTGACCCTATGCCATTTGACCCTATGCCATTTGACCATATGTCATTTGACCCTATGCCATTTGACCCTATGCCATTTTACCCTATGTCATTTGACCCTATGTCGGCGAATCTAAAATCTCTTTAAATATTAGATTTCTAAATCTTAAAGTTGTTTTTACACATCATGAACAAATACAATATATTTCTTACTCACACATTTTAAACGTAGGAATTATAATCAACTAATTTAAAAGTTCTGAGCACAGTTTATATTAGTTTTCATCGTCTAAACATAACTATTGTCAAATATAAGAATTCAGTTTGTGTAAACAGTATCGAATGATATTTGGATAAACCATAATGTAATTATAACCCAATATGGCTTTGTTCGAAGTAAAGTCCTTAATATTATTATTATTATTTTTTCATATAGCCTTTACATTTCAAAACATAACTTCATTTAGATTAAATTGAATTTTTTGGATCCAACCCTTTTCCCATTTTGGAAAATATACAGGAATACTCTAAGTGAATGATTTGATAAACATGAGAAGTTGAATTTTTTTTTTTAATCCCTATCACAAATTTACAACGTCGGTGACCTTGGCTATTTTAAACTATGAATTCTGTTAGATCAAATAATCTAATTTNGGTGAAAGAGTACAATAGGTTTAGGTAAAGGAGTACAATATACAAAGGAAGGAAGTACAATAGGTTAAGGTACAATATAGGGGGAAGGAGTACAAGATAGTAGATACCTAGAAACCTAGAAAGTGTTTAAGTAAAGTAATAAATGATTAAAGTTAAGGGAATACAGTGATTATGCTATTTGATATCTATACAGAGTTTCAGGAAGAGTATTAAAGGGAGAGGGGTAAATGAACTGATGAGCTAGGTGAAGGGGTAAAGGATATTGGAATTAATAGAAGTGATAAATTTGATACGGACGGATATGCAGGATTTAATGGGTAAAAGATACATGTATAATCTCGTCAAATGGTTACGGATTTAAGACAAAAAATTGTCATTTCTTTTATCTACTTTAATTTTTTATTTCTGGGTTTTAATGTATTTTAATTTATGTATGATATTCATAGAAAAAGAACTCGAAAGAAAGTTTGTAAAAAAGCAAATATAAGGTTGCATTTTAAAAAAGGGGTTTGAATAACGAACCTGTTCTTTTTTAACTATTTTTGCATAATTTAAGAATCTACATACATGTATATAACATCATGATATTTAGGGAAATTTACGCACTTTTTAAACTGTTTACAATATTTTGAACTTTCTGAGCTATTAAACGGCGTAGAGTAGAGATTATGTGTATATGTATATAGTATTGTCTCTATGAGGTGGATTGAATTGGTTTCTGTTCATGCAGTATCTGGGTAGCAGTTGCCTGCTGGGATTTAAGGTACGCGAGACTAGGTTTAGGACCTGGAGAGAAACTAGTGTTCAGGCTTGTACTCAGCTTAGCAGCCGGAGTAGGGTTGGAGTCGGGTTTAGCTCCTCCGGGTTTTTTGTCATCTCTTAGTTCTATTTTTGACATAGGTATACCCTTGGTTATTGTGGAGATTTGGATTTTAAGATCGGAGATCTTGTCTCGTAGTAGTCTAACCTCTCTCTCAACCATCTCTCGTCTCTGAAATGTAAAATAATATTCAAAGATAATGTGCAATGTAAAAATTTCTTTTTCTCTGTATAAGTCAACCCACTAAAGTTAGAATTTTTAAGCTAAGCACATTTCCTTGGTTATATCGAGTTCTCCAATTATAATTCTATGGCAAATCAATCAAGATGTTGAGATCCGACATTACTACTTTGTGTTTATAGATAATCGGAAATACAAACTAACTAACAGAGATTACTACTTAATACTTATAGATAACAAAATTGAACATGACAGAACATAAATCATAATTAATTACTGTTAAATTACTGTTAAATAATGTTAGTGAATAAGAAGTGTATATACTATCTATATTGAATAATATTAATGAATAAGAAGTGTATATACTATCTATATTGAATAATATTAGTGAATAAGAAGTGCATCTACTATCTATATTGAATAATATTAATGAATAAGAAGTGTATCTATATTGAATAATATTAATGAATAAGAAGTGTATATACTATCTATATTGCATAATATTAATGAATAAGAAGTGCAGTACTATCTATATTGAATAATATTAATGAATAAGAAGTGCACTACTATCTAAATTGAATAATATTAGTGAATAAGAAGTGTATCTACTATCTATGATGAATAATATTAATGAATAAGAAGTGTATCTACTATCTATATTGCATAATATTAATGAATAAGAAGTGCACTACTATCTATATTGAATAATATTTATGAATAAGAAGTGTATCTACTATCTATAATGAATAATATTAATGAATAAGAAGTGTATCTACTATCTATATTGAATAATATTAATGAATAAGAAGTGTATCTATATTGAATAATATTAATGAATAAGAAGTGTATCTACTATCTATGTTGAATATAGAATCAACTAACTTTGTAATAAAGTTTGGGTAATATAAAAGCACTGCGGTAATAAATAAAACATATATCATTCAGTCCGTCAATCCATCAATTCGTCATCAAGCAATCCATTAATAAGTTTTGAATCAGTCAAACTATCAATTCATAAATCAATCAATTTTCTACTTTTCTATTTTTAATCTATTAATCCATCTAATTCCAAAATATCATCAATTCTTTATGTATTTATGATTATTCAAAATAATCATATTCTGTCATGGGCCATGACAGAATTAGGGTTTCAAACGTAATTGCATTTTTACTTATGTGCAGTTACGCGAAATTATTACAATTTCGCGGAATTTCGTAGAAACACACGTAATAAACGAAACTTAAATTTCACGAAATTACGCGTAATTTTGAACTGATTTTGCATAATAGCTGGATAATTTCGCGAAATTTCTCAAAATTAATTTGGCGAATTTACGCAGAATTTCAATTTTGTGTAATTATGACCTGATTTTGTGAAATTTCTTATGATCAATTTCGCTAAGTTTTGGGGGGGGGGGTTGCGTTGAAGGGGGGGGGGGGGATTTGATGAAAATAAATGGGAATTGAAGTGAGAGGGAAAAGAAAATTGTAGTATTTAGTAGATTTCAGAGATTTAATGGGGATATATATTTATTTATATTCTATATCTGCAGGGTAAGTAAAAAACTGGAGTTATCGATGTTTTGGACAAAATTTTCTTATTTCTGTTTGTTTCGGATTTTAGAAATCTGAAATTAGAAAAGTAATAAAACATGTAAAAGAAAAATATAATATTTTTGAAACATTTTTTTCGACAAATTGTTGGAAAAATGTTTTTGTTATTGATTTCCAAAATTTTATAAATATTTGAAAGAAAAATGACAAAAATCCACAAAAATTGTATAAGGAAATCTGCAATCATTTCAACATTTCAGCGGGTCATTATTACCTTAGTATAAATCCAAATTTAACTTGTAAATTTTTCAGGGATTTTTGGACATTTCTCAAGGGGCGTATTTAAGGATTTTCTAGGGGGTGGGGGTAAAATTTGAATTTTTTTTATACCCCAACTAGAAAATTTTAACTCCCCTCCCCTAGAAAATATACACCCCCCTCATGATGTATATCAAATTATTGGTTTTATGAACAAATGAACAAATGAAAAAAATGAACAAATGAACAAATGAACAAATGAACTAATGAAGTAATGAACTAATGAAGCTAATGAACTAATGAATAAATGAAATGAACTAATGAAGTAATAAACTAAGGAAGTTAATGAACTAATGAATAAATGAAATGCACTAATGAAGTAATATAAATGAATAAATGAATAAATGAATAAATGAATAAATGAATAAATGAATAAATGAATAAATGCTGACTCACCTTCTCCTCATGTTCGCATCTCAAGCTTGTGTGTCTAAGACGTTGGCTGATTGCAAATATATCATACTGAATCTTAGCTGCAGAGATCTTGTAATTAGCCTGGCAATAATAAAAATAATAATAATAAGTCAGATTTATTCTTTTTTTACATTGTTGATACATTGTAGAAAATATCTCCAATATAGATACTTTTTTAATGATAAAAACATCTTCATTATTTATTACCTCGATAAAATATGTAAATCATTGATATTTTGATAAAAAAATAGAAATCATTGATATTTTGATAAAAATATTCTCAATATTGATATCTCCATTATTAATAATTTTATAAAGATATCTCCATTATTGATGCTTTGATAAAGATATCTCCGTTACTTAAAGTTTGATTAAAATATCTCCATTATTGCTACTTTGATAAAAAATATCTATATCATTAATACTTTGATTAGGATATCTTCATTATTGATGCTTTGATAAAAATATCTTCATTATTGATACTTTGATAAAAAATATCTCCATTATTGATACTTTGATAAAGATATCTCCATTATTGAAACGTTGATAAAGATATCTCCGTTACTTAAAGTTTGATTAAAATATCTCAATTATTGCTACTTTGCTAAAAAATATCTATTAATGATACTTTACTTAAAATATCTCCATTATTAATACTTTGATTAGGATATCTCCATTATTGATATTTTGGTAAATAAATCTCCATTATTGATATTTTGGTAAAGATATCTCCAATATTAATACTTTGGTAAAAAAAATCTACATCATTAATACTTTGATTAGGATATCTTCATTATTGATGCTTTGATAAAAATATCTTCATTATTGCTACTTTGAAAAAAAATATCTCCATTATTGATGCTTTGATAAAGATATCTCCGTTACTTAAAGTTTGATTAAAATATCTCCATTATTACTACTTTGACAAAAAATATCTACATCATTAATACTTTGATTAGGATATCTCCATTATTGCTACTTTGTTAAAAGAATATCTCCATTATTCATAGTTTGATTAAAATATCTCCATTATTGATACTTTGATAAAGATATCTCCGTTACTAATACTTAAATAAACATATATTCATTATTGATACTTTGATAAAAAATATCTCCATTATTGATACTATGATAAAGATTTCTATGATGAAAAATATCTCCATTATTCGTAGTTTGATTAAAATATCTCCATTATTGATATTTAGATAAAAATATCTCCGTTTCTTATAGTTTGATTAAAATTATCTCTAGTATTGCTACTTTGAATGATCATAAGAAATATCTACATTATTGATACTTTGATCAAGATATCTCCGTTACTTATACTTTAATAAACATATCTACATGATTGATATTTCTTCAGGAATATAATAGCTAATATACTTCGGTTTATTTAAAATAGAATTGAAGTAAATAAGAATTCAACCTTCTGAGAGGGACCATCTCTAATAATTATAGGTTTCATCTTGATTTCAAACGATTCCAATCTTTTTTTATGTTGTTCATCTAGTTCCTCTCTTAGCGCAGAGCAAACCTAAAATTGAGGAATACTTTTTAAAACCCGTCGTTCTGTTTCCTCTCTTCATAAAGGTTTTAACTCGTTTAATATCTTTTCCAAATATTAGCATTCACAAGATTATTTTAAAGGCAAAGAAAATTGAATCAATTTTTAAATAGAATTTAAGGTCGACAATTAAACATCAACATTACAACTATTGCCAAGTAATCTGTATTTATTTATAAACAAAGCTCTTTGCTCGTTTTTTTTAATGTTAGCAATGGCTGGCCAAACGGCTGGACCGAATAGACTGAAATATTTTGAATAGATTTTTTTCCCCCAAAATGAATTTTTTTTTCTTAAAAATAAAATTATTTTTTCAAAGTCTATATAATAAAAATTATTCGTTCATAAATATTTGCTAGCTATAGCTGGAGAAACGGTTGGACCAAATTTGCTAAATTTTTTTGAGGGAATCCATGGGTACCCCAGGGTTGGTATGGCAACGCCAGCTATAAGTATTTAATAATGTTGAACCGATCAAATTATTGTAAAAATTCAGGGAAAATTTAAATTAAATTACCAAAGAAAAACAACCTTTTTATTCTTCTGCAAATGAAAGCACAAAACTCAGCGGAATCTTTCCTTCGAAATATTTTCAAATGTGAGAAGGAGCAAGGCCTACAGATACCTTAGCAACATAATGCTAAGCTAGAACTAAGATGAAGCCTTGTTTATGCAATTAATAACCTGAATTTGGTGCGTATAGGATTAAACTCATTATTTTCCCCACAATTAAAAAGGTAAATGTTTTTATTGTAACCAATTGCATTGTTTACCATTAGACCAATGTCTATTGTAAACTTTAAGTTAGTGGATAAACCTTATTGAAAAGCCTGGTTCAAAATCTTCATTAATTAAATGCAGGATCTGAAACCAACTAAAGGCATTAATAAAAGTTTTGATAAATAACAATGTTTATTAAATGTTTGAAACTTTAATTAAACAATAAACATCAAGAAAAAAACTATTGCATTAAAGCGCTGAAAGTTCAGCTAATATCTTTGGTGCTAAACCAATTCCTGCAACATTGCAGATATCTTAACAAATCATAATTGAATTGTATTTTCTTAAGGTTCTGTTGGATTTTTATTGATGTCCTGGTTTGCTCTCTCTTCGCGTCATATTTACATGCTCTAAGTGTCCTATTTACCTGCTCTAAGGGTCATATTTACCTGCTCTAAGTGTCCTATTTACCTGCTCTAAGGGTCATATTTACAGGCTCTAAGGGTCCAATTTATCTGCACTAAGGGTCCTATTTACAAGCTCTAAGGGTCTTATTTACCTGCTCTAAGGGTCCTATTTACCTGCTCTAAGTGTCATATTTACCTGTTTTAAGTGTCCTATTTACCTGCTCTAAGTGTCGTATTTACCTGTTTTAAGTGTCCTATTTACCTGATCTAAGGTTCCTATTTACCTGATCGGAGGGTCCTATTTACCTGATCTAAGGGTCCTATTTACCTGATCTGAGTGTCCTATTTACCTGCTATACAGGTCGTATTCACCTGCTCTAAGAGTCCTATTTACCTGCTCTAAAGGTCCTTTTTACCTACTTTAAAGGTCCTATTTACCTACTCTAAAGGTCCTATTCACCTACTCTAAAGTTCCTATTTACCTACTCTAAGGTTCCTATTTACCTGCTCTAAGGTTCCTATTTACCTGCTCTAAGGTTCCTATTTACCTGCTCTAAGGGTCCAATTTACCTGCTCTAAGGTTTCTATTTACCTACTCTACGGTTCCTATTTACCTGCTCTAAGGGTCCTATTTACCTGCTCTAAGGGTCCTGTTTTGGTGAGCTCCTCTCTCAATTTCTCCTCCCACATACCGGATAACTAAACAAAGAGTTTATGAAAACTAAAAGATTACAAGAAGAAAATAGAGCTGAAAAGATTACAAGAAGAAAATAGAGCTGAAAAGATTACAAGAAGAAAATAGAGCTGAAAAGATTACAAGAAGAAAATAGAGCTGAAAAGATTACAAGAAGAAAATAGAGCTGAAAAGATTACAAGAAGAAAATAGAGCTGAAAAGATTACAAGAAGAAAATAGAGCTGAAAAGATTACAAGAAGAAAATAGAGCTGAAAAGAGCTAATCCCTTGGAAAATCAATTTAAGAAGAGAAGGAGATATTGCAAAGAAAGACAGGCGAGAAAAGTACGTGATTATACTTCAAAATGAATAAAAAACTAGATTATTAAATGATTATTTTATAAAAGTAAATGTCTACTCTACTTTAAGGAGTTGTATGCAATGATTTGTTCCTTTAATTAAACCTTTTGAGAGATTAGTTATAAATCTATTTCCCTGTGAGAAGAGATTATTAAAATTATGAAATATCTATTATTAAATATTATGAGAACAAACCGAATAAAAATCGGTTGGCAACTCATTCATTTTTTGGGAAAAATGTTTGACCTTTTAAAAATGAAGTTCTTTTAAAAAAAAATTTATAAATTTTATAAATAAGAACTGGGTTGAAAGTGATATAACTCTCTCATATTAGAAAATAGAAAATCACTTGAACTTTCACATACAAACCCTTTTAAAATGTTCAAAAGATAAAATATAAATAAATCGATACATGTTTAAAGAAAATGAATTTCGAATTTTTAAATACTAACTAAAATATCTAGGTGTTACATTAATCAGTATTTTGGGTGTTCAGATTAATTGTACTTTTCATTACTCTTGTATGTATTTTAGACTGCAATGGTTATTATGGTTCTCTGCTCTACTCCAGGGTTGGGAAAACACTGGAAGTATATTCCTTTTGTTAGAATAATAATAAGGGCATTGTAGTTTCAACCAATCAGGAGAACAGAATAGTCCCCGGAGCACTTAATATCAGGATTACAGAACAGTTCTTTCTTAACCTTGTTTCAAACTTGGACAGGGCTTATTGGAAAACGTTAGTTTAGACGAGGGAGGGTGCAAGAATTATAAATTTAAACTTTTCTTTGTCTGAAGTAGAAACAATTCAAGACTTTAGGAAATAGGGCAAAACGTCAGAAGGAGCCCTTGCGATTATATAGACTATTGCTCTAGAACTTATTTAAAGTTTAAACTTCAGCATATTGTCAGTTTAAAAATGTATGCATTATATTTATAGCTGTCTGCTGTTCAAAAACTTATTTAAAGTTTAAACTAGCATATTGTCAGTTTAAAAATAGAGCTTGATTAAAGCTCTAAATCTTTCATTTGACAATTCATTGTTTTCTTTCATTCCAATCGAAAGTAATCTTTTAACTAAGTTTTGTAAAAACAGTTCTTATTAGTTTCAAATAAGTGAAACCTAGTAGTAAGGGGCCGGGTAAGTATTCAGATTTAATACTTAGCTTACTTATTTATTTTTGTATGTTATGAAAGGGTTTCCGTTTTGAGTTTGGGTTTTGTGTCTTCATCGTTATTTCAATATGAATTTAGCGTAATGTACCAATGTACTCCGCTAATTTTCTTTTTTTATTTTTGATTCAAGGTAGAGACCGGCAATGTATTGTAGTTGAACTGAGCATGTAATATTGTGGAGAAATATTTTAGGAAGCATTTGAGACCTAAGAGACATTTTTACGGTGCATATTTGTTCAGCAAGAGCGCAAATTCAATCTTTAAAATTCTCATCGATTGTTAATTTTTGAGGAATGATTTTAAAAATCGGTTTTTAAAACTATTATCATCGAAAATAAGTAATCTTATTCAGTTATTGGTTTCTGTAATGTCTCATTGTTCACAAACATTTTCTGTAGATTTCCTGAAATTTTGATTGAAAAGACGACATTTAAAGAATTTGAAGAAATCTGCGAACAAATTCATAAAGAAAAAGAAATTCGATATAACAATGAAAAAGAAATACGTGGATTTATTGATAAAATTTCAATTGAGAAATTGGTTCCTAAACATCTTATTTGTTTACTGCAGATTTTTTTTTTTTTTCGTCGTCGTTATTTAATAATTTTAAAAAGTCGATTCTCAAAACGTAACCACCCATTTGGAGGATTTGGAATGTTGACTTTGCTTTGAAACTCAGTAATTATACATTATTAAAACGTTTTCAATGTCTCATATGAACCCTAAAAATTTTCTCCACAATAATAATTCTCTGTTTAACTACCATACCTTGCCAGTCACTCCCTATATACAAGCTTTTGGTTTGAGGGACATAATAAAATTTGATAAAACTTCACCAAAAATCGTATGTTATTGTTCAACTAAACTGATCTAATCTATTTAAATGAAGGGTGCTCCAATAAAATTACGACATTTTATGGACATTTTCAACTTATATATCTACCCTGTAGTTTTTGAAAATATTCTACAGTTTTTTAGCAAAAAATGCCCCCATGAATGTGAAATTAAGAAATTTTTTAGAGTAAAATTAAATTGTACAACGTGTTACATAGTGTTACACCAAAGAAGGGGTTATTATCCAGAAAACTTAAAAAAAAATATTTACAAAAGCTGAAAGTAATTAATGACTTCCGCAAAAATCTATCTTTGAAATAAACAATAGTTTATTGTTAAACTGAAGATATATTGGAACACCCTATAACACCTACTTTTAAGTTTACCTTATCATTGTCCAGTAGAGCCTAAATATATATAAACTGCAGTTGATGTAATTTGAAATTAGCTTTAAGGAAATAAACTCAGTACAAAGTTAAAACTATCATAAACATGATCTCGACAAAAAATATTTTTGAGTTTTAGTAAAAACCTTAAACGAGTAGAGTTTATCAGATTTCTATAGAGCAATTGATTGAAAGGAATGAATACAATTAGATCTATGTACACATACAGGGTAAATAAATTACAGATGAATACAGCAAACTTGCATACAAATTTACATTTTTTGGGATCCATCATTTTAGAACACACCTAAATTTTTTTATACAGTGGCCGAATTTAAAGAATTTGAGCGGCGGTTTAAATTTAAGCCGCGGTTTAAATATGGTTGGTTCCACTTGAAATTGTATGAAATGTTTCAAGATTTAAACCGGCGCTTAATTTAAACCGGGTTTTGGCGGATTTAAACCGCGGCTTAAATTCTTTAAATTCCATCTCAGATCATCTAGAGATCCAGACGGCCAAAGAGCTCAAGATGAGATAAACGCTGAAGAGCTATAGTTCTTGAAAACTAATCTACCTTTGATTTGTGTTTGTTAGCTCTAGCTTGAAGAACCCTGGCTCTACCAACTAGATTTTCTCTTCGCCCTTCAGCTTCTCTTCTCTGGGTCCTCACACGGAACAGTTCTTCTTGAAGTTTCATCTTATCCGCTAAAAATCCGCTAAATTATAAACTAACTACGCTAATTTTAAAATAAATTCATGCAAATAATTTATTAACCTGCTAACTACTCCCCAAAAACAGTAAGATTCTTAAAACAAACAATACAAACTGTTTGTAGCATTTTTTTAGAGATGAGCTATTAGAAGTTTATTACATGAAACCTATTTTAAAACATGCTGTTTAGAAATATTATTAAATACTTTATATTTGATAAAATCATAGATAATGTTTTATGTTATAGTATACTAACTAATTCGAGTAAATATATATCTATATATAAAACATTTATATAAAATACGACCAAAGGTTTGCTTGATTAAATAAAAATATTAGTTAAGGATAATATTGGATGTATATATGTATTGCATACGGTTGTTGTATAAATATAAAAAAAACTTTAAAAACTTTGAAGTGAGATGGTAAAAGCCTTAGAAGAGTGAACACTGTTGAGTGTACAGTACGTGTACCTCTCTTCTTCCTGACGTCATCTAACTGTTTCATAACATTAGGCAGAGCAGGATGTGCCTGCCTGTTGTACGGGTTTAGTCGATCTATAAACATATCTAGAGCATTGTCTCCCAGTATCTCAGGTTTACTGAACGAAGATTGAAACCTCGGAGTTTTTTCTTCTTCATCAAGAAGATCTAGAAGGTCTGCTCCTCCTCCTCCACCTCGTCCTTCTCCTACACACAAGACAACTGATGAGAAGTTTGCAAAGTACTTACAAATCAAGATTTTAAATCATTCAAGAGAAGAGAATATAATCAGTTCTGATTTGTTTTTAACACTGATTAGCATTACCTGAGTAATTGACATAAAATATTAATATTTCAGAAATAAATACATTTTCTCCTTTATTTAACAGATAATTTGTGTTTACATGTGTATAATAAATGCTTGATAAATCTAATAAAGGTGTGTGAAAAGGTTGTAATGTTGTTGTCAAAGAATGGATAGGAGATTGACTTAATAACTCAAGTTTCCATGTAGTATAATGTATATTTACCTGAATACAAGTCGTCTTCACTACCCAATAAACTGGTTGACTGGTACCCGGAGGAGTCGGAGCTCCCAACCCCAAACATCAATAAATCCGCAAACTTCCCCTGCTCTAACTCCTTCTGATAGAAATCATTTGCTGGCTTCCGTTTCTTATCCAACTTATCCTTCTTCTCTGATTCCTAGCAGCAGAGAAATCGGTATGAAAGTAGATTATGTCTGAAAAAATGGATGGGGGACTGTGTTCCAGTTTTATATTCACGGATATTGAAAACAATTAGGAATGATGGAAATAATTTTGGATTTTCTTAATATTTCTTAAAAAGGGATTCTCGGTTTGACACTTTGTTTAGAAAAAAATTGACAGAGGTATTCTCGTTTTTCTGCCTGTAATTATTTTGTGGGTTTTTATTTTTAAATGACTTGTTAAGTTGCGGATTTATGCAGCAAAAACAAGAAAGAAATTTTAAATAATTTTTCTCTTTTCAAGAGAAAAACGAGGATTTCTTTCTCCGAGAAAGGTTTATTAAAAGGGAAAATGGACATTTAACTCTGTAAATAGTTTCCCTGAAAACTACGTAGATATCCGGACAGTAGTCCCTTACAATATAATGTTTATTTAAAAATAGTTCCTGTCACGGACAATTCTAACTTTTTTAGTTTTTCATATTGGTTTCCTTGTAGGTTTCTTCTATAGAGTTGAGTAGAACGGATATGTCTGTACAAGCTTGGGATAATGATATCCGCTTCTCCGGCTAGACAATCAAACAAGATAAAAAACATGAATTACAAAAAAAATTTTTTGTCGATTTAGGGACAAAAATGTTGGATCAGATAGAATCGTTTTAACAATCCAAAAGTTGCATTTTTCTTACGCAAATATCCATTTGCGTATGGACAATTACTTTTTATAAACTAGAGTAAGAAACATGCGTGAGACGTGTTATAGTTTTAAAATGTACATGTCTAGGTCTACAATATATAAAAAGTGAGTTAGTAATGTAAAATCAAATGCAAAGAGATTGCGATACTTAAAAATAGACCCAGTTTTTAAAATTGATCTAGATCTGTGTGATTTGATATGAAGGATATATCTTTACAGGTCTTTCAATTGAGTTGAATTAATTACTTGAATTTTTATCCAGATAAAGACACATTCAATATTTTAAATAAGTTTCAATGTAGATACATAGATAGATTGATTTGATTGACATAACATCTTTACAGCTTTGGAAATTGGTTTTGCTTTTATTCTTATATTAAGTAATTTTACTCAGCCTCTGCAAAGGAAA
The DNA here is from genome assembly GCF_000591075.1 of Eurytemora carolleeae. Classification (NCBI taxonomy): domain Eukaryota; kingdom Metazoa; phylum Arthropoda; class Copepoda; order Calanoida; family Temoridae; genus Eurytemora; species Eurytemora carolleeae. Next base: position 366,646 of record NW_019396061.1, on the reverse strand, counting down.
ACAAATGCCAGAATTGTTCTTAAGATATTAGAGCTTTCAATTAATATATTAGAGCTTGCAATTAATATATTAGACCTTGCAATTAATATATTAATATATTAGAGCTTGCAATTAATATATTAGAGCTTGCAATTAATATATTAGAGCTTGCAATTAATATATTAATATATTAGAGCTTGCAATTAATATATTAGAGCTTGCAATTAATTCGGAATTAAACTTTTGTAAATTCGCACTTTTACATAAAATTTTTACGTCATTTTCAATTTTTCTAAATAAAAAAACAGAAAAATTTAATATTATGGAGAATTTAGAAAGTTTAAAAAGTTTTGAATAATGTATGCATATATATTACATAGATGCTGGATATATTATAAAAGTGAAGGCTCTAGTTAAAAATGTTTCAAATAAATATCTCTAAACAACAATTAAAAGAATTTTCTACATGTTAATTCTTAGAAAGCACACTATTACAAATCATTTTGTTTAGCTAGAACTTAAACAATATTTCCGAATAATTATCTTTTAAAAATAAGTATTTCAAAAATCTAAACTTTTGATTAAAGAATAGTATAAAGTTTAAATCTCAAATTCGTCATATTTTAATGAAAGTTCAGTTTGCAATCAATTTAACCTTGAAAAATCACCAGTTTAGAAATAATTCTCAAGTATTCTGAAATCACTTAAAATTCCAATAATTTGAAAGTATGCAACCTGAGTTGATTTTGCAATGAAGGAAATCAAATTGCATCCAAGGGCAGGGATAAACAATAAATGCACTTTGCACCCTGTTTTATTGTCCAAGGTTTAAACAATTGAATTTTTAAATCTTGTTTTTCCTTGGAGCGAGGTAGATCTGATTCACCTGAACACCTAGTATCCCGCCTAGAGAAGATTTCATAGTCCATTGCTAAATGAAGAACGAAAATTTAGTTTATTTGAGTCTTCCGAAAAAGGATTAAAATTTACCTTTACATAGAAGAAAAGGAAGAAGTAACAAAAAAACAAAAAAGCATGATCCTTAACAGGATATCTAGAACAGAACTGTTTTTTATTCAGTAAATTTTCATAATTTCCTAGCTCAGGATCTAGTATGGGTCCAGGTACAAAGTTTCCTTCCTTCACGTACTCCGTGTACTCTTTGATCCCCCCAGCGGCGTAACAGGGAACTAAATATTATCATTATATCATAACTATGTCAATTTTTCATTGTATACCGTTTTGTTGGTTTTAAATATTTTTTTTAAATATTCTTGTCTTAAATTCAGTCCCAATGACGTTTTTTTAATCATGGGATTATGGGAAGGGCTGGATGGATACTTGAGAATGACTGGTTGTCAGTTTAATGGCCTTGTTGACAGATTGTGACACTCACTTATCTCATAATTAGACAATATTTACAAGGAACTTGATCTCACTCTTCAGTGTTCTAAATAATAAAGTAAAATATCGATATTATTGAATCCTGCTTAATACAGTTGGTAAATCAGAATTGTCACGGGAGGTTTCCAGGACGAAACCAACCCGTTGGCAAAAACATGGAAAAGTATTTTAACTAGTGGTGTATNGGGGGGGGGGGAATTAAAAATTGGCAACTTTTTTCATTCTTTTTGATACTTTCAGCGAATAAAACCATAACAAAAAAGTTTCCATTCCGCACAGACATATATATTATACAAAAAATAAGAAGAGGGGAGGGGATAAAACTGATTTTTCGAGAAATATACACACATAACACGTTGGCGCAAAAATTGAAAAGTACTAAGACAGAGTCCAGTCGTCTTTGTGTTATTTTTTAAGTAAATGATAATTTCCTAAAGATTTTTTTCTTCTACGCGGTATTCCACGCTCGTTATTTTCCTCTTTGCCTGCAATCCCAGGGTCGAAGCTAAGGGAAGTTTTGAGCATGCTTAGTTGGAATTCAGAGCTCACACTGGATTTACGTCTATCATCCACAAGATGGACGATTAAAAATGATGTATGTAGGTTTTGAGTATTTGCCACAAACTCTGATCCTTAAATCTTTGCAACCCAATGTTGTAGACCATAGATATTTTAAGAATTCTGTCATATCAAATAATCTGATTTTGAAATATGAAAGGTTTACAGCATCAGATTGCAAAGAATTAGAGAACATTTGAGTTTGAGGCAAAGACAAAATTTCTTTACCCGGTTTGATAAATCTGATGATTTCAACCGTAAATATTTTCGAGAAGTAGATTTCAAAAATCTGTAAATAAAAATAAACTTCAAAGAGCTTTAAGAATTTCTTATTTTTTAACCCCTGTTTTATTACCAAAAAAGTAAGAATAAACATCATTGATTAACTAAAGAAAAGTTTTACTTTCAGGAAAACGATGAAGAATCGACAGTTGCTGAATATAAACACAAGAAACTAAGCAAACAATATTACAGCATGGAATTACCAGTTCAGTGATAATAATCATAGTATTAATACTTTCAACAGCTCAGATAATACCCTTGATCTAATCGTCCTTTCCTGATAGAAATATCCTAGTTTAATCAACCATGGAATTATAGAATTATTTAAAATAAAATGTACTATGATGCTTATATAGTGTGTACTAGTAAAGTTTTACTGAAGCTATTCTTAAATCAATATTGCAATGGTCGACCAGATCACGTCACCGACTGTATGGGTACAAATTATCTATCAGATAAGAATTTTGCGTGAGACGTCTGGCAGCCCTTTCACGGCCCCAAAAGACGTCAATATGACGGACCTTTGTTCATACGTTCGCTGGAAAGAACGACCTCTGTCAATGAAGCTTATTTTTAAATAATACCGGTGTGACGATAAAAAGCCTCCTGAGAAACATTTCTTAACAGTTTGGACACTTTCCCCATAATATAAATTTATGAATTAACACCTGCTGAACGCTAACATAGAGTTGTTTACTGTTTAGTTCAACCAAAGTTTACTATTTAAATTCTAATTTCAATGTCTAATTCAGAACGGTACCTTTAAACCTTGGTTTGATCAAGAATTAAGAAGATATCCTTCCAAATATTTCTAGACGAAACCTGAATCGAAGCTCGAGTGTACAGTACACAGGGTTACCCACAAAGGATGACAACGTAAAGACGACGTAAAACTCTTAAAATATGAATATTTCAAATTTAAATTAAATCTTCTGATTTGAAAATAGTCTTTTATTAGCTTATTTAATGATTTGCCAAAAATTCTGTACAGTCGTCTCTGAAGTCTCGTCATTTGTGGGAAACCCTGTTCAATGCCAGTGACATAATGTCTTTAAAACCTTAAAGTTAGAGTTAGAATACCAAAAAATAAGTTTCATGGTAAATATAATGTCAGATATTCTAAGGTTAGTCGTCATAAGTTGTCAGTTCATAAACTCTAGCTTAGATCTACCTAGCCATAGTTGTAATAACTGTAACCAACAATTTTCAAGTTTCAAATTTTCAAATATTTAACCGACTAGTTATACGAATTTCAGGTTTATAGGCTTCACAAATTTGCTTTTATTTAATGAGCTATGTTATCGGTTTCTACAAAATGCAAAACAAAGATAAAAAAGGAAATAAACTTTTTTTTCTTACTTTTGTACACTCACAGTAAAAATTTATGTCAATTTGAAAACTATGCCTTATTTCAATTTAACACCCTGAATTATCTAATAAACAAAATGCTTAAAAATGTAGATATAATAAATACAATTTTCTTTTGTTTTTCTGGTTCCATGGGTTCCTGAGATTTTCTCCGTGTCATACGTCTTGGAAGAGCATAGGTTTTAGCATAGTCAGGTAGATTCTCTGCCTCAAATATATCATCATCCTCATCCATCTCATCTCCTTCACAAATATATTTTCTAATATGTTGAACTGAAAAAGTTTAAATTTTCTCGATGTTTTTTTCCCACAAACTCTGATTTCCTCATTGTTATATCTTTGCAACCCAATGTCGTAGACGATTGATATTTCAAACTATGAATTTTAGATCAAATAATTTAAGTTTGTAGTATCAAAGGTTTATACCATGTCAGGTTGCAAAGATATAGGGATTAGAAACTTGAGTTTGTGGCAATAACTAAATTCCTTTGTAAAAAAGTACACAAAAGATTATGTGAAAGAAAGACTATTATAATGTTGTTAAAGAAATTATGAATTCAAGTTTATGGTTCAATAAATAAAAATTCCTTTAATATAGAATTAGTGCTTTTGCCACAAACTCCAATTTTCTAGTCTCTATATATTCTCAATCTGATGGTATTAAACTTTGATTTTTTAAACTTAGATTATTTGATTAACAGAATGCATAGCTTGAAACATCTAAAGTTTACGACATTAGATTGGCAGAGGCCGAATTAAAAGAATTTGATCGCGGTTTAAATTTAAGCCGCAGCTCAGATTTTGGTGGTTCCATATAAATTTGTATTAATTTTTTCAAGATTCAAGCCGGCGCTCAATAGAAAACCAGTTTTGGGGGGATTTGAGACGCGGCTTAAATTAATTAAATTCGGACACAGAACTAGTCAAATTTTTTTTTTACAATTTAGCGTAAGTTTTAAAATATTGTTCTAAACCTAAAAGTTTCATTGAATAATTTGTAACCCATTATTTTTGATTCAGCCCTGAAACTAGTTAAATATGTTTAAAGGAACTATAAGTATAATTTGAAGTGAGCCTTCATGCAAAGATGGCAATTACCGATTTACAACAGTACCCTTAAAACCTTAAGCTGATCGTTTTTCTGACTCGAAAATGTTTTTTCTTCTGTGAATGGGCAATGCACTTTCGCAGAGAAACCGCAAATGAAAATAAACAATTTATAGAAACAAAAACATTGATATCTAATTCATACTTGATCGAACACAGCTTTTAAGTATACCGCTGTAATTCTTATATTTAAGTATATACCGCTGTAATTCTTATATTTAAGTATATACCGCTGTAATTCTTATATTTAAGTATACCGCTGTAATTCTTATATTTAAGTATAGCGCTGTAATTCTTATATTTAAGTATACCGCTGTAATTCTTATATTGCCCTTATTTGCATGGAGGGTCACTTGAAATTACGCTTACAGTCCCTTTAAGTTTTGTAAAATATAAAATGTCAGAGATTTTGCAGCAAAATCTAGTTTAGTAAAGTTCTGCAGAGAGCTGTGTCAAAATTAGCACAATTCTTAGCAAATTATAAACAAAGGGAAACTTAAACATGAATTAGTAGAATTGGTTCAAATAGTTAGAAAAAATATTCTTATACTAATTCTTAAAAAGTTAAAAAAAATTTGACTAAAAGTAAAAATAAAAAAATGTTATGAAACGTGATTTTCAAACTTGATTCCACAATTATATTTAAATCTATTTTACATTATTAACAGTTAGTACTGAAGTAGTGAAGAGAGAAGCAATCCAGGATTCTTGAATCAGATGGATGTATTTCAACCCATTAACATTGCTTTAGCTACATGTGCGTAATTTTACTCTTGCTAAATCTATATCCAGTTCAATGGGTCAGGTATTCAAAAATATACCAAAACATGAGCCTGCTAGCATTAGCAAAAGCAGGCAACTAAGGCCCTTTAATGTTGCTCCTATAGTCTTCCAAAACCACTCTCCATTAAGTCCACTATTTATTTGGTCAGAGTGCTACAATATAGTAGGCACCGAAAGTTTAGTTTAGGGTGAAAAATTGGTAAATCATTTGTTTTGTGGAAAAAAATGGGGAAATGTTTTTATTCAATATGTTTGAAAAATCGTATTTTATCTGTATTCAATCATTGAACATATTTACAACGTTAGAACAATTACCTGTCCTAGTTCTTTGATCCAGGTTGATTGCATCCTTGTCCTCCAACCCAAGGTTCAATGGTGGTATAGGAGGTAGCTTCCATGGAACAGGTTTCAGGTCTGGAGGTACTATCTCCCATGGAGCCGGTATACTCTGCTCCAGACCAGGATCCTTATCTCTAGTCTTTAATCTCTTTTTCTGGAACATTTTTTTTCTTTCCTTTTCTATTTGTTTCGCGTCGTGGAAAAGTTCAGGTTTTCTACCTAAAAGGAAAATATTAAATGACTTCAGAATATTGTAGTTTGATCAAAGATTGGAACTTTTGTGAGAATATTGTTAATCTTGAACGCGCGCTTGATCTTAATATCCAATTTGGGCACTTAAAATTGAGGATCAATGCTCTAAACCATTGAATTAATAATATTCATGAAGGATAAGAAATCATGGGATATCAAAGAGGAACTAAAGGCATTGAGTCTTTGTCACAAACTCTGATTTTCTAATCTCTATATCTTTGGAACTAAATGTTGCAGACCTTAGATATTTCAAACTATGAATTCTGTTATAGATCAAATAATCTGAGTTTGAAATATCAAAGGTTTACAACATCGGGTTCTAAAGATATTGAGGTTTAAATATTTGATTTTGTTGCAAAGACTCAATTCCTTTATTTGTAGATCTGCATAAGATAGAGATCAATGTCTGATCCTGAGATTTACAATACAAAAGTTCTGATTTCTGATTCACTCGTGAAAACATTCCTTAGCTCTTCGTATTGAAATGGTTTAAAATCTTGTACTACAGTGTACACTGTACATATATGTACAGTGTACACTTTACATATATGAAACAAGCATATATTTCTTGAGATTGTTATAAATAGTTTATGGTTGAATCAAATAAAATAAATTTTAAATGAATTAATCAACAAAAATAAATAAAAATAATAACTGATAAGTTCTAATTTGTTCTCTCTTTCAACTGAACTTACTTTTCTCAGATGAAGTCGTCTTTGTTCTGTTCTTATATTTAGTTTGCTTTGTATTCGAAGTTTGAAGAATGGTTTCCATTTTGTTTCTTGACTTTGGCACAGATATATTGAAGGGTTTGTGTTGTACTGTACTGTTTCCACTACTCAGTTCAGTACAATAATCAGATTCATCAGCAGACCTTTAATAGTAAAAAACAAGTAAGCGATTGTTCATGGAATTTCAAGTTATGCTCTTGATAAAGATCAATTTTGTTTAAATGGTCGCACTCGAAACCTGAGTAAACCAAGTATTTTAAAGCTGACTTGTAAAGATTAATAATAATACTATAAAAACATCATAATAAATACTTTTAGGCATATGCTTGCTAGTGTTAGTTTTACTTTTTGGTTACCTAAGGTTTACGACAAAATAAAATTTTAACTAACACAAAGCTCTAAAAGGAAAATGGCGCTAACTCCCTTTAACGGTCTAACTTTATCTTCACAAACAATGAAATGAAAATTTGAAGTTTGAATGCAAAACCATACTCTTTGGAAAACAAGATATCGGTTATCAATGGAAACCCCTTTTGTTCCAGCCCCAATTTCTCTCAGTGCCACTAGGTAGTACACCCCCCCCCCTCTCTCTCAAGCAAACCATGGGCTTAGTTTTGATTCCAATAGTCATGCAACAGATCAACTATAATTGCGTAAACAACGTGAAAAACACAAAAAACCCGTAAAATATTTTGTTCTGTTTTTATAGGACTCGAGATGCGTTCAAGATGGCAAATGGACTGCAACTGGTGTGAATTTAATGATTTAATAAGATTCAAATAAGATAAACCGATGGTCTCCTTTTGGAGGATTTAACTGATCCCACATTCGTTCAAATACTTAATAGATTAATAATTTGGTCCTGTTTTTTACACGAAAAACTAACTAGATCTAAGTATGTCCTGGCTTTTTGGAATAAAATTATTAAGTATCATCTTTCTATCAAAAAGGCTACATGAACGTTATCCCTTTAAAAACACAAAATACACATTGAAACAATGTTTAATTGCTTATTATGATTGTATTAGTACGCAACGTAAATATATTGTGTAGTATAAAGTTGCACGTGCTTATTAAGCACAATCATTATGTTTTTAATGTATAGTATCATTACCTTAACTGTACAATTATGATATCTTAAATTAAGAATTTTTAAATGAATAATCAAATATTTAAATTATACCAATAAATGCACTTTTGCTTCAAGTTTTTCAAGAATAAACCATTAATTCCTGACTTCGTGCAATCTTTGCGTCAATAAGAAAAGAACACTAATCCATTACAGTATTTAAATTAAACATTGCTACATTGTTACAGTAACATTAGCAATTATACCATGATCGGTGCAAAGCTAAGAAATCCTGTACATTATCTCCAAACATTTCTCCAGGACTTAACACGTAAATTGTGTCTAATAGTCACAGCCCCTGACCAACCTATCCTAACCGTAGCGCTCGGTCTCCTAATTTATTTGGACTGCAGCGCTCGGTCCTTCTTGCAAGAGATAAGTTAACCTAAACTCCTTGCATTCAACACATAATTTATCATCATAGAAAAATATTTTAATTGATTATTTCTATTATGTTATAAAAAAAAACATGTACAGCAATTTAGTATTTCTAATTGGTTTTATATTCTGGGAAAGAAGCTGTAAACCTCTCCGTATTGAATTGCCATGGGTTTTCAAGGATAAATTTTACAGCATAATAACCAAAACCCCACTCAGTGGCCCCCTCTCTCTTCCCTCTATTTTATACAACTGTTCCAAATAAACAAATTTCCCCTTTAATCATCTTTACTTTCATTTAGTTCTCAAGTTAAACAAGGTATATCGGTTGAAGAACTATAATTTATAACGGTTTAATTCCCAGGTCAAATAATGATTCACTTACAGTTTTTCGTCCAAATAAGTTTAGAAGATAATATTCGTCCAAATAATTTTAAGTGGTCCTCATGGTTTCACGTTTACAGGGTCTTTAACGATTTATAACAGAGCTTTAGGTCAGTATTGATAAAAGATATCAATGTTTTCGGAAACTTTTAACTTCAGAAACTTTATGAATTTTTTCTATTTCTAAACAAAGAAGTGCGACTGGCCGATACTAATGACTTTAAAAAAGCGACGAATTCTAGTATCAGTTAAAGTAATTAAGAGCACTGCTGCAATCGTTGATTTTTGCGATCACTTAAAGTCACGAAATATTCCCTTTTATTATTTTAAAGTTGATCAATTTTACATGTTTTATGAAAATTCTGATTTTTAAAAGGGAAATGCTCTTTTTACGCCGAGAAAAATTCCAGAAAGAAATGTTGGAAGAGAAAACAGTAAACACTATGTTTGAGGGGAATACACTTTTTAAGAGAAACTTTGATTAAAGTGAGGGGTGAGGCAAGAACCAGACATTAGTAAACTTTATGAAAAATTAGTTTCCGCATGGGACAGTTTTATAAATCGGTCCCAAAGGAATAATTAGTTTGGAATATCAAACATTATCAAGGTCTTTGCTTTATCAATCCATTTTATACTCTTCAGATTCCCCAGGCCACCTATGCAGAAATAAACATGTCGAGAATTCATGTTTAATTAACCCTTCCCCAGGTTTATCTAGGTCCTTCGGATAGGGTTTATAATTACCTAATTTTGATATAAATATATATTACCTGATTTCTCGCTCATTTCTCCACAAACCATCTTTCCCGTCATCTTTTTTTATTCTGGATACGCTTTTTATTCGGGGTTTTAGTCTACTCTTGCTCTCTTGTCCACCCGGAGATACATCTGAGAAATAAGCCGGTTCAGGTTTAGACTCCTTCTTTAAACTCTTTGCAGGTTGCGGATCAAATATATCATAGTTCTCCTGCTGGAGATTATGCTGTTCAAGATTTAGCCTGAGTTCAGGTTCCGGAGTAGATCCAGCACTACCGGATATACCACTATCAGCACGATCAGGTTTCAAGGGTTCATCACTTCTCTCATCCTCATCATCACCTATGATTCCAAACCCGTCCGTTCTCTGGAGAAGATCATTCCCGGGCTGGTTAGTTTCCAGGATATCAGAAAGTTGGGTTGGATATTCGCTCATTTGCTCTAGAACTTTGAGTTGGTATTATCAGGTGTCTCCAGGATAGATTTTTTCACATAATATCACTCATTTTAAACTCCAATATCAACCTGATCATCAATATTCGTAGATTCTAGAGTAGAATATTTAATATAAATAATGCTGCTCTTCAACCTTAATAAGAAACATGAGCAATCAAAGTTAGAAATTAATGTTGTCTTTTCGTTTGAAATAAAATAATTTTTTTATCATCTTTGTTAAGATTAGTATCTAAATACATTGAAAAGTTTAAGTAACAATTCACATTATCTTAAAAAATGTTTTATTAAGGATACCAGGTAACTTGTGTTTAAAATACAACCCTGATATCTAACCTCTCAGTACGACCCCTAGCTCCGGACCCTACTGTAGTAGTTTTAGAAGTTTACAATAACAGATGAAGGAAACCTGCCTCGGTGAAGCTCGCTCCAACCTAAACTTCACAATAAAGTATTTCCGGTGAAAAACAGACGGAACGGGCCACCAGAAAAACCCTATTGCATTCATTGCAGATTTTGTTTTATAAAAGAACAACGAATTATACTTTTATTTTGGAGCAATATGTAATTTTTGACGGTTTTTTAGATAATGTTTCTAAATATGTATAACTAGCTAAAAGACCCGGCACTGCCCGTGGAATTTTTGAGAATCGAATTTAGAATTTTTTTTTGGATTTTCGAAGGAAAAAAAATTTGTTTTAAAAAGTTCGAATTTTTGAAGTAAGAAAAAATTTAGATTTTTTTTAGCCTATGTCACCCAAAGACTTCCCGTGTGTGTCCACAACAAAGGTCAGCCCATTCGGTCCAGCCGTTTGACCGGCCAGAGGGAACATATATATATATAGATAATGTATATGCTTCCATCATACTAGAGATTACAGTTAAATATTTGAATCCTTCATGTAAAATTTAGAACAAAGTTTATTATTTTTCTTATTTTTATAAATATTTTGTTATAAACTTTTAAATCTATGTTTAATCAAGCAAACCGTTGACTAAGTACCATCACTAGAAATGCTAAGTCTGGAAGTGCTTTAAAGCAAAGTCATAAACCCTCAACAGTTGGTTTAAATACATATTGACAATACACTCAGGGAAAGTAAGGGGCGCACTTTAAAGAGATTGTAAGCATAATTTCAAGTGACCCTCCATGCAAAGATGGCAATACACGATTATCTAGTATGAATTAGATATCCATGTTTATAATTTTGAAAACCCGATTATTTTTAATTGGGGTTTCTCTACGTCACAGCTGACCTGAAACAGAAGTAGGTTTTATTAAAAGGATTAAGAAATCTAAAAACATATTGGGATCCGAGAAGGTCTCCTGATTTCAGATAAATTTTCATTAAATCCTATTTAAGTTTGATATTTTCATTTTTTACCATTATTTAGTTTCGATTAGAACTTTGCCATAATCTCAATTTTTCTTATTCCTATATCTTTACAACCTGATGGTGTAAATCTTTGTTATTTCAAACTTAGATTAGGTTTTACCATCACAATCGAAAAAAAAGGCTGATTAAAATTGCATGGGATGAGACCAGTTACAAGTGAAAACTGGATGTCTGTTGGATGACCTTTGTTCTGCTCCTTCTTGGTAGTTAAAGACAATTTTTTGGACAACCACAATGCATAAATAAAACGTCACTTCACTATGTGATATCTTTTTTTTTCGAACAACATACAACGTGTTTTATCACAGTTTTAGATTACACGGAACTTTCTCAACAGTTTTGGATGGGATGATATTTACCCTTTCAGTCATATAATGACCTCAATTGACCTTTGATTGAATATGTTATTCCTATACTACAAAGAACATATTTTTGTTGGTGTTTTCTTACTTTTGAAATTTTAGTGGAACACAGGCCTTTCACCCCAAGGTTTAGAAGTAAAACTCCTTGGTTTATATGATAAATCCGTGGTTTTGGTGATAAATTCCAAGGTTTAGAAGATAAATCAAGTGATAAAATGCAAGGATTGTATAAAAAAATCCATGGTTTAGATGATAAACTCCATTATTTGTAATGAAAAACTCTTTGTTTTAAATGTAAAACTCCATAAATCAAATGAATGTTCCATGGTTATAATGATAAAGTCCATGGTTTAAATGATAAACTCCATGGTTTAAATGATAAACTCCATGGTTATAATGATAAACTCCATGGTTTAAATGATAAACTCCATGGTTTAAATGATAAACTCCATGGCTTAAATACACTTTCCTTGTAAAGGGTGAACCTAAAAAAAACACACAAAACGGATTTTTTGGATTATTACTAAGAAAATCCATATAATAATGAATGAAAATCCGCAAAACTACTATCTTGGGACCAGTTGATAGTCGATCTACCAAGAAAAAATGGATAAAAGCTTAAATCCATCTTGAAATCACAGATAGAGACCTATCTCCAGAAAAAGCCACATGCCAGTGATGGTAAAATAATAAAGTGGCTGTATATTGGTGCAGTCCCCGGTCCTGCCACTCTCAATGCAATCAAAAAAGAAAGCCTGAGAAGCTTTGTTGTCTACCAGAAGAAGAAGTTTGCAAAGCATGGGTTCTCTGCTGATCACCTAAAGGGGAACGGACGACCCTCTGTTCCAGGAAGAAAGATTGCCCAGGTGAAGAGACTGATGAACAATAAGGAACGCAGGAGTACCCGGTCTGTTTCTAAAAGAGTTGGAGTCTCTCAAACATCAGTTGTAAGAATCATGAAAAAATATGGATATAAGGCATACCACAGAAAATGTCAGATGAGCATAAGGAGAGGCGTGTGGAGTGTGCAAGGATGTTCCTTAGTGTTTATGGGAGAAGAATGAGGAATGACAGAAAGTGGGGAAAGATCATCAATACTGATTTCAGTGCCAAAATCACTACTTATGGCCAATAGAAAATGTTTGGAGTATTCTTAAGGGAAAGGTTGCTGAAAAAGAATGCTCTAATGACCAACAGCTGAAGAAAGCCATCATTGCAGCATGGAGAGAGATTGACGATGATAAGGCCCTATGTAGACATTTGATGGCATCTCTGCCCCACCGACTACAAGTTGATATAGACAAAGAAGGTCGTCAAATCCAGAAGGAAGACTACTAAAAGTTTCCAAATACTGAAATATATATATAACCACTAAAATATATCCAATACAACTGTTTGAATCAGAATGCATTAAACAATTAGAGAAGAATTTGTATTATGTGTGGGTTTTTTAGGTTCACCCTTTAGTATAGGAAAAACATATTCAATCAAAGGTCAATTGAGGTCATTATGACTGAAAGAGTAAAAACACGTTTGTGTCTGTTTAACGCGAGCAGAGCGAGTTAGGGTCAAGATCATCCCATCCAAAACTGTTAATAAAGTTCCATGTAATCTAAAACTAAAACTTAACTAAAACTAAAACTTAAACCCGTTGTATGTTGTGCGGAAAAAAAGATATCGCATAGTCACGGGCAGCCGTAGTACATTTGAATTTCCGAGCCTGGTCAACCTTTCCAGTCCCAGTTTGTACTGTATTTCCCGGACATTGGGTAAATAAAGCAAACACTCAGTAAGACTAGCCGGTGCAACAAGGTTGACGCGGTCAGACTTTAGGTTGAATTTACTTTTCCTAAAGGGGCAGAGGTGCGTGTAGTGACGTTTAATTGTGGGTGTCCCAAAAAATGGCCTACAACTACCAAGAAGAACAATAGACATACAGCTTTGACTTGGGAAAAAGGAGTACGGAATAGAAAGGAGATACATTTGAATAAGAAATTCAGAAATTCAGAATAGGTTATTGTATACGCAGTACTTGTAACATCAGACAAATATTTCTTATTTAAATGGAGTACCGTTTGCAAAGCATGTATATAATAATATGGTAGGGCGGGCCGCGTCATTTGTATCTCCCATCTATTCCATACTCCTTGCTTGGGACAGGTTTCATCCCATGTGATTTTAATCACCCTTTTTTGTTCGAAAGGACTGTGCCTGTGAGGGCAAAACCTAGTCTACAAAGATTTATACCATAAGGTTGCAAAGATATAGGAATAAGAAAATTTGAGATTATGGCAAAAACTCTATTTCTTTAGAAATAAGGCAAAGTTCTAATTGAAACTAAATAATGGTAAAAAAAGAAAATATATAATTTTAATATGTTTGAAACCATGATTCTAATAGAGAAGTCAGGATGAAAAGTTAAAAAAGTAATTTAAAAGTTTATAGCTATGGGAAGCTACTCCTAGGATTTGAATGAAAATTGATCTGAAATCAGAAGACCTCCTCGGATCCAAATATGTTTTTAGATCTCTTGATCCTTTTAGTAAAACCACTTCTGGTTCAGGTCAGCTGTGCTACAATAGTGACTTGCATTTCTACTACAGGGAAACATATAGGAATTGTCAGAATTTACTTTAAAACCTAGAAAAACGACAATATCTTCCATATTATTGATCAATAGGTTTCAAGGGCATCGATGTGAATCGGGCATTACCATCTTTGCATGGAAATTCACATAAAATTACGCTTACAGTTCTTTTAATTATTCAATGTAGCATTTTCAAGTTCTATGGCTATTGATTAAACCTGAAATATTGGATTGTTTTTGTTGTATAATCTTTAGGATTTTGGATCAAGAAATAAAGATTTTTTTATACAATAAAAAGACTTTTTTAACCGTACCGTACTGTACTGTACTGTACTGTACTGTACTGTACTGTACTGTACTGTACTGTACTGTACTGTATACATTGTTTCTACTGATAAAAAGTACAGAACTTTAAAGCTTGTTTAAACAGATATGTTGTAGTATTTACAGTGTCATGGACACTGGACAGCATTAGATTGTGTATTCTATTTCAAAATTGTTTTTTATGTTCATCTCATAAATTTTCATACAGATAAATATCTTTGTGTACTCTGTATTGCATAAGATTACTTATAGAAATAAATGCCTGTGAATACTCTATCGCATAAGTGTCTTTGTGTACTTATCACATAAATTATTATAAAAATAAACGTCTTTTTGTACTCTATTGCTATAAGAGTATTTATAAATATAAACGTCTTTATGTACTCTATTGCTTTACGAGTATTTATAAAAATAAATGTCTTTGCCTACTATTTTGCTTCAGAGTATTTATAAAGAGAATGTCTGTGTGTACACTATTATTTTAGAGTATTTATAAAGATAAATGTCTGTGTGTACACTATTACTTAATTGAGTATTTATAAAGAGAATGCCTTTGTGTACTGCACTTACTTAAGATTATTTATAAAGATAAATATCTGTGTGTACAACTTTTACTTCAGAGTATTCATAAGATACATCTGTGTGTTCACTATTGCGTAAAATCATTTATACAAATAAATGTCTTTGTGTGCTCTATTGGATTAACAGTATTTATAAATTTAAATGTTATACTTCATTCCAAAAGATTTTTTATAAAATAAATGTCTTAAAATATAATTCTATAAATGAGTATTGTTTTCTTAACAACTAATATTAAAGTCGTCTTCTTAGTTCAGTGCTCGGATAAATAAACTCAATAATTACTAGAAGTTTTCAGCACGTTACAAAACATCTATATCATTTTCTTGATTGAGTGTTTTCCAAAAATTAACTTTTTAAATATATACGATTTTGTAAACCCAGCATTAAAGGCTAGTGGCCTTTATTTTCTTGTTTCTCTATTTTCTAAGAATTCCAGAATTTCTTGTTTCTTTATTTTCTAAGAATTCCAGAATTTCTTGTTTCTTTAATTTCTAAGAATTCCAGAATTTCTTGTTTCTTTATTTTCTAAGAATTCCAGAATTTTTTTGTTCTTTATTTTCTAAGAATTCCAGAATTTCTTGTTCTTTATTTTCTAAGAATTCCAGAATTTCTTTTTCTTTATTTTCTAAGAATTCCAGAATTTCTTATTTCTTTATTTTCTAAGAATTACAGAATTTCTTGTTTCTCTATTTTCTAAGAATTACAGATTTCTTATTTCTCTATTTTCTAAGAATTTCAGAATTTCTTGTTTCTCTATTTTCAAAGAATTCCAGATTTCTTATCAGAAGAAAAATGGCCTCAGATTGAAAAAAAAGTTCCGCCATGAAATTAAATACACATTACACATTTACTTAAACAGACTCTTTATACCAGAAGCCAATACAGCCTGTAAAGTGTATACTGCAGTGTATTGTATATACAGTATAACTGGGTATAATTAAGTTGCCTGTTCCAAACCTATCAGAAGTTCGTCAATTAATCTTCAGAACTTGACTGATGATATTTTTAGGTTTTATAAAAACAACAAAAGTTCGGAAATCATGTAGATAAAGTACATAATCAAATGTTGTTTAGAAATCCCACAGATACAGTACATTATCAAATTTTTGTTTGCAGACAAAAAATATACAGTTTTAATTTTTGCCTGTTAATCATGCAGATGAAGTACATTATCATATTTTATTTGATAATCATGCAGAGACAGTATGTACACAAAAATATTTAGGTATTTTATGTATAGTCATAAATCATAATCAGAAAGACCCAGAATTAAAAGTTATTTTTTATGATAATTGTTTCATCAATCATATTTGTAAAATTATATTGTAAAGTCATCTGATTAATTGTTAATTAATTCCGGGTCTTTATGATGTTCATTGTTCGGGTTAATCTACTTACATGAGAAAAAAAATTCCCAATTCTTTTTACAATCGGTTGTCATGTTTACTGTTACTATAAACTTTGTTACATTATTTAAAGGACTAGAACAAAGAAATTAAAAATTGTTCTAGAGACATCTAACTACGGACACAATTTTTAAGAATTTACAAAAATTCAGAGGCATGCATTTACCCCCCCCCATAAT